>NC_042616.1:131397215-131676479 GCF_901001135.1 Rhinatrema bivittatum | reverse complement strand
AAGGCAAATGAGGGTGTATCTCGTCCAACAGGCTACTGGATTCGAAAAGCATCAGCTAGCACACCAATCGGTAGTGGCCGAATCCGCTCTCAAGTAGGCCCGACGCTCTCGTACCCATGCCTCAGCACCACTGGGGAAGGATCACTGGATGCTCTTGGGAGAAAGGTCTTTCAGGGGGTGATGCTTATAGTCTGCCTGGCTTCCTACCAGCTCTATATGCGCCAGTACACTCACAACCTCTGGAAGCAGGTGCAGGAGGCAGCCGAGCAGCTGCCTCAAGAGCAGCAAGACAATTTTCTGTCACTGGTGCATCAGGGCCTGGAGTGCGGAAAACACAAGGTGCGTTCCATCTCTGATGTTTTCGAAACAGCAGCGAGAATCTCTGCAATGGGAATCAGCGCCCACAGGATGGCATGGCTGTGGGCCTCTGAACTCCAACCGGAGGTATAAGAGAGACTCGCTGACCTTTGGAGACAAGGCGAGGGATGCAGTGGCCCAGTTGCAGGCTCACCATGAGACCCTCCACATCTCCTCCGCCAGCACTTTGGACCCACACTCTTCAGCCAGGAGGTCTATGAGATAGGGTCAGAGGTCTTTCTATTGCCAGAGGAAGTATTATAATTGGGCCCCTCACGCCTGTTAACAAAGGGTGAGCTCCCAAGGCTGTCCCAGGCAGCAGCGAGCTCCCAAGCCCCAACCAGTGCCCCAGCCAAATCCCAGGATGGGGTTTTGATGAGATTGTAGGGAGCATAAGCCAGCCAACCATACCCCAGACGCTGGACTTCCTGGTCGAGGGCAAGCTGTGACATTTTGCGAATCGGTTGCCCAGTATAATCTCAGACCAGTGGGTTCTATCAATCGTCCGTCAAGGATACCGATTAAGTCTATTTGGGTGTCCCACAAATTCTCCTCCTTGCCTGTTTTGGGACCGCTAGTGCATCAGGCGGTACTGTTAAGGAAGCTTTCCACCCTCTTAATGGCCAGAGCAGTCAAACTTGTCCCACCAAGGCAAAGGGGGGCAGGGATTCTACTCCTGGTACTTCTTGATTCCAAAGAGAACAGGGGGCTTCGACCCATCCTAGACCTGAGGGCCTTGAACAGGTTTCTAAAATAAAAAAAAAAGTTCAAGATGGTTTTCCTGGGTACCTTGTTTTTTCTCTTGCTAAAAGAGAACTGGCTGTGCTCCCTCGATTTAAAGGGCGTGTACACCCACATCGAGATCTTCCCAAGTCACAGGAAATATCTCAGATTTGTGGTGGGTAAACAGCACGTTCCAGTACAGAGTGTTGCTGTTCAGGCTAGGGTCGGCCCCATGTGTCTTTACAAAGTGCCTGACCGTGGTGGGGGTGCACCTCTGCAGACTGGGAGTGCATGTTTTCCCCTATCTGGACAATTGGTTGATCAAGAGCACCTCTCTGCGGGTGCAGATCGGTCCTTGCACTTGACCATCTGAGTGTTGAAGTCACTAGGGTTCGTCATCAACTACCTGAAATTTCATCTCTGACCGTCACCTCAATTGGACTTCATAGGAGCCCTGCTAGACATAGCTCAGGTAAAAGCCTTCCTGCCACACTCCAGGACTATCACTTTGGCATCCATAGAGGAGGTGATTCAATAGGGCCAGCAGGTATCAGTTCGGCACACGTTGAGGCTATTGGGCCATATGGCTGCAACCATCCATGTGAATGCCTTGGTACGTTTACACATGTGCAGAGAACAGTGGATCTTGAGGTCACAGTGGCGCCAGGCCACCCATGATATCTAGGCTCACATCCACATCACTCCTTCTCTCTGGGACTCTTGTCCTGGTGGTGGGTTCTCTAGAATTTAGAGCAGGGAGTATCTTTCAGAACTCCCCCTACCCAAATTGTCCTTACCACAGATGTCCACCCTGGAGTGGGGTACTCATGCAAGGGGCTCTGCACCCAGGGTCTGTAGTCTGCCTAGGAAACACAATATGAAATCAACTTCCTGGAGCTCCTGGCAATCAGGTACGCTCTGTGGGCTTTCAGAGATTGGCTGTCCTACAAAGTTGTCCTGATACAGACAACCAAGTAGCAATGTGGCATTTCAACAAGCAGGGAGGCACGGTCTAGATCTGGTCCTGGGCTTTGTCATATGGGATGGGTTCTCCGGGCCATGTATCTGGCCAGAATGGAGAACGTGATAGCGGACAGATTGAGTCAAGCCTTCAGACCCCACAAGTGGTTGCTGGACCAGGGGGTGGCGAATTGGTTCTTCTGCCTCTGGAGGAACCCAGATGTGGACTTGTTCAATCCCCCTGCAACAGGAAGGTGACTCAGGTTTGCTCCCTATACAGGTCAGACAGCAAACCAGCCTTGGAAGCCTTTTCTCGCCATTGAGGCAGGGTTCTTCTGTATGCATATCCTCCGCTTCCTCTAGTAACAATGAATCTCCTGAAGCTTTGAGAGGACCGAGGGACTATGATCCTCACAGCTTTTCATTGGCCAAGACAGATCTGGTTTCCACTCCTCCTGGAGTTGTCCCTCCAGAAACCAATTAGTCTGGGGACTTCCCCAGATCTCATCACGCATGATCAGGGCAGGCTTCGACATCACAACCTCCAGACACTCTCGCAGCCTGGATGTTGAGAGGCTGATTTTGCAGCCGCTGTATCTTTCCGAAGATGTGTCTCGGGTCCTCGTAGCTTCTCGAAAACCTTCCACTAGAAAGTCCTATAGCCTGAAGTGGAGGAAGTTTTCCATGTGGTGTGAACAGAAGGCCCTAGATCCATTCTCCTGCCCCACATAAAAACTGCTTGACTACCTTCTGCACCTATCTGAGACTGGCCTAAAAGCCAACTCCATTAAAGTTCAACTAAGTGCAAGTGGAGCCAAGGTGTACATGTTATGCCCATGTACATAACATGGGCATAACAGAGATGGGCATAACATGTACACCAAGGTGTACATGTTATGCTCATCTCTGTACAGCCTATAGTTGTACGCTTCATGTGAGGCCTGCTTCAGTTGAAGCCTCCCGCTGTGTCTTTGGACTCAGTGTGGTACTAATTCAAATGATGAAAACTCCTTTTGAGCTGCTGTGCTCCTATGACCTGAAGTACCTGACCTGGAAGGTCATATTTTTGGTGGCGGTCACTTCACTGCGCAGGGTCAGCGAGCTTCAGGCTTTAGTAACTTAATCATCTTATACCAAGTTTTATCATGATAGGGTGGTCTTGCACATGCATACTAAGTTCCTGTCTACGGTAGTGACAGACTTCTATCTTAACCAGTCAATCATCCTGCGTACATTCTTTCCCAGGCCCCATTTGCACCAAGTCGAACAGCACTGCACAGTTTGGATTGCAAGAGAGCCTTAGCCTTCTACTTGGAGCAGGCAGAAGCCCATAGACAGTCCACTTAACTTTTCATTTCTTTTGACAGAAATAGATAGGGCGTTGCCATTGCCAAACAGACACTATCCAGTTGGCTGGCACTTTGCATCTCCTTCTGGGGTCATGTCAAGGCTCATTTTGTCAGAGCCATGGCAATGTTGGTGGCCCAAACAGACACTATCCAGTTGGCTGGCACTTTGCATCTCCTTCGGGGTCATGTCAAGGCTCATTTTGTCAGAGCCATAGCAATGTTGGTGGCCCACTTGTGAGCAGTTCCTGTGGAGATATGCAAGGCTGCAACGTGGAGTTCCTTCCACACATTCACATCACCCTGCTGTCTGGATAGTAATGGCCAACATAACAGGTTCGGACAGTCTGTCTTCTGAAATCTCTTTGAGGTGTAGAACCCAACTCCCTGCCTGGGGCCCATTGTTTGGGTTCAGGCTGTCTTCCCCTCTGTTACCAACAGCACTGTTGTGCATGTTAGTGCTTGTTGGTCCTGTTTTGTGTTGGGGAGCAGCCTGTAGCTAGGGATTCACCCATGTGTGAGGACTACCATCCTGCTTGTCTTAGGAGAAAGCAGAGTTGCTTACCTGTAACAGGTGTTCTCCTAGGACAGCAGGATGTTAGTCCTCGCAAAACCCATCCACCACCCTGCGGAGTTGGGTTTCTCCTATTTATTATTTTGTTATCATAATTCTATGTTACGAGATTGAAGACTGACCTGTGCTGGGCTCCATTCAATGATGTCACCCATGTGTGAATAACATCCTGCTGTCCTACGAGAACACCTGTTACAGGTAAGCAACTCTGCTTTACCTGGCCCAGAGGTCTGGCCAATTTAAATCTTTGAATGCCAATGTTATTGAGCCTTTGACAAAACCGTCAATCAGGAGCAAATGTCCACACACTGTACCCTGTTGACAATATACACTTATAAAGATAGGTGATCTGTAACCAAATATAAAGTGAACTGCTCACCACAACTTTTTTGTAATCATCGGGTTTGTCAACAACATGGATTTTTTTTGAAGGAGATCCTTCAAAAAAATCTCCTTCAAAAAAATCCTTATTAAGGTCGAATCTCCTTAAAAAAAAAATCCATGTTGTTGACAAACCCGATGATTACAAAAAAGTTGTGGTGAGCAGTTCACTTTATATTTGGTTACAGATCACCTATCTTTATAAGTGAATATTGTCAAACACGGTACAGTGTGTGGACATTTACTCCTGAATGAGGGCTTTGTCAAAGGCTCAATAACATTGGCATTCAACATCACGTGGTCTATTATTGTGTAGAATTTGTTACATTGATACTATGGTTCATATCCAGTTTGTTTGTTACAATTTAAATCTTTAGCCAAGTGCATCTCTGGGCTGCTGGAGCATCCACAGCGATTGATCTCAGTATCTTCTGTTATCTGTTGCGATCTCCATGCTGGTAGCTGTGTTCATGGTTGGCCTTTCTGACTTTTGTTCAATGTCAAGCTTACTGCACTCATTATAGCCTGTGCAACAAAAGTTCCACATGTGCAGTTATTTGATTGGATGTCTCTCCACTCTGCAATGAAGTATTGGCTCAAGTCCTTGCTTCTTAGCAGCTCCCACTGTGCACATATGCTACTCATATTTTAGGCATCTGAAACAGTTAAATTCAGGTACATTAAATGTATTCCCCACCCACAAGTGGTGCAATGCAAAATTTGTAGTTCTCTCTAAAAAGAAAAATTACTATCTGAACATTGGATAGACATACAGATAGAATATGCTGTTGACCATGAACACAGATATAAAGACTAATAAAACTGCATTAATTGACTGTATCATTAACGTGAAAATCTAAATAAGGCATCTGCAAGTAGGTACATAACTAGATATTAACTAGGTATATCATAAAACTATTACGTTACGACAGTCTGTTATTACATGTCAAAGGTATATTGCCTCATAAAACAATGAAAACTGTATCTAGGTAAGGCCACCCCCCATAGAACAAGAAAAACATGACAACAGAACATCAGGCATAAAGTGTGAGTAGTTCAGTCCATAAAATGAAGAGTGCAAGATGTTTTCTGTGGCAAAGGATGGTATGATTTCTGAGATCACAATCTTACAAGGCTTATATACATTTTGTTCTTGATTTCCTTTGCCAAGTATGGATCTTTTGTAATACATCATTCTGGCCTGGCTTCCTTTCACTAAACACCTGCACATAAACATGGTGTGGCCAATGTCCTATTTTATCCATACATATTTATCAACAGCAGGATCAGAATCCAACTCTTATGGCAAGACTTGGGCTTAAAACTCAGTGCAGACAATGCAATATAGTGAGTGCAGAATTGCAGGAGCCTAGGTGCACGTCCACTTATAGTTTAAGCCCACGTCCTACCATAAGAATTGGACTTTGGTCCTGCTAGCTCAGAAACAAAAGATGATGATCATACTTGAAAGCACTGCACCACAAGCTTGCAACATTTTCTATTGTAGAAACTGATAGAGCACCTCCTACCAAGTGTATCATGTGCTCTTTAATCACTTGAAGGAGAATTAATCATAATCTTACATGCAGTAGTTTAATTTTCATTTTTATGACACTTGAAATATCAACTGTTAATATATCTGTTTTTTTGTTGCAGGATACTGTTTTTGAGACAACAAATTAAAGAACTTGAAAAACTAAAGAATCAAAATTCCTTCATGGTTTGAGAAGTTTGTGAATACTTGCACGTGGTTTCAGTACAGGAACTGTAAAACTGGGTGCCCAGTCTTAACATTTTTGAGCTGCATTTGAGTAGACTTTGGACCGTTAAGCTGGGCGTGGAAATGACAGGGGAAAGGGGACAGGAGGGAGTTGATTCAGGGGAAAGATACAAGGTTGATTTGTAAAACCCTTGAAATGTAGATTTCTTGTAGATGTATTCTTCACATTGTAAATATGTTTTGTAGAGGGAAGCCATGGGGAAGCCATGTGTATCAGAGCTTTGACATCCAAAACTAATCAATGCTGAGGTGGCTAAATATCTAGCCCTTTTACATGTAAACTTGTTTGCAAAATTAGCTTTCTTATTTTTTTTTTTAATTTATCATTAAGAAATCTTTAATTTCGTAAAATTTGAATCCAGAGCCAGGCAATATGACTTAGGCCGAAAAAAGTTTGAACAGCTTGGGCAGTGTACAAAATATTCTGAAACTGTTTCCACAGTTGCACCCATTCAAGAGCAGTGCTTTTTTTTAAATTTTTTTAATTTTTTGGCAGAGGTATGTTTCTCATCCTTGTTTATTCTCCCAAAAACAATCCAAGATTCAATTTTATCAGTTTTTTGTGCTTCTAATTTTCTCCTTTCCTTATTAAGGCACTGTTGCTATGGCACTTTTTCTATAATCTTTTCATTCCTGTGTACAGTAGCTTAAAATTGCAGTGATGAGCATAACACACTTATTTGTATAAATTATTGAAACGTTATTCAATTTGCACCCTGTAAGAATGGACTTCTAGTACTGCTGGCATTGTGTGCTGAAAGTACATAACTTCAAATGCAATGAGCTAGCCCAATAAAAATGTTAACATGGTTATGGGAGGGGAAAGAGGAAAAGAGCTAGTCAGATGTGAATTGTATCTGTTGTAATAAACATGTTTAAAACAATGAAAACTGGTTATTTTTCATTTCCTTCAGTCAGTACATATTAGAATTTGAACTACTGGGGAATTCTTTAGCTGAGTAGTTCTGTTGAACATTTTTGTACTTCACTCGAGGTTTTGTTTAGAACTTGTACTTTGAAAATTGTGCATAAAATATTTAATGTAAAGAGAATTTCAACAAGGATGGTTGACATCTCCCCAACAGTTGTCTTGGTTTATCTGTCTGGCTCTTATGGCATTTTCATTTCCAAGGATGTTCTGTGTTTGTAGCTAACTGTTCAAGGTCCTGGTGCTGACTGCTAGTTTAGTCATCACTAAATGCTACATTTCTGTAATTGAACATCCCACTGTTGCCTTAAAATAGTGGAGAAACCTACTCAGCTTTGTATATTGTTTCCTAAAGTATATTACAAATAAAAACAAAAATACTATTGTTACTACAGGATAAAAACTGTTTTTTTTGCTAAATTTTTCATTTCTTTTAACTTAGTTGTCTGACTAGTCAATGTTTTAGCAACTACTTTTAGTTTTGAACATTAATATATAGAGCAGATTTTCTAAGTTTGCTTAAGTTTTTCCCTTTCTAAAAGCAATCCTGGTTTTTTAATTATATCACTGTCTTTGACCAGTACAGTTACCACTGGCATAAATTACTTGCATGCTACCTGTTACTACTACAGACAAGCATATTTCCATGGAATGAAGGTTCATGTCATGGTATTTTTACTCTGATTAGTGCACAATCACTCTGCTTGTGCCCCATTTTATTGGAGCAAAGATGGTCTGTTGGTACTCTACACTAATATGGTGTGGCAATGTGGGCTGTGCCTCATTTCACTACTGACTTACAATATCTTAAATCTGGTTTTCTAAAGGCATTTTTAGACTTGATTGCATTAAGTCAAGTCTAAATGACAAATCCTGTGGAAGAAAGGGTAATGTTTTCCCATTATAAACCTTCATTGCAATCTGTACTCATCCTGGTGCACCTAGGTCTATGTATTTTCTGTCTCTGTCATTATAAACTCTGATTGTATTACTTTTTTACAACTTTCAGTAATGGAAAATTGTTTAGCAGTTCAGCAAGAAACTGGTCTCTCTCTCTGATAAGCTGATGCAACAAGCCATATCAGTGGTTCACAGGACTGTCTTCTACAGCAGAAGTCATTTTCCAGAGCTTTGTAGGAAAGGTTTTTAGAACATTCAGGGGTTCTCATGCATTGACAGACCTGCTATGATTCATTTTCTACCTTTTATATCATTTTATCCATTTTTGACTGTCTTGCACACCAATTAGTCTTTTAAAAGTCTAATTTAGTTATTTTGTCCCTCTAAGGCTCCTTAGATGGGCCTTTTGGTATTTTTGTAAGCTTTTTTATTTTTGAGGGGGGGGGGGGGGCAGTTGTGCTGCTACACTGCTTACTTAAGACTGGCCATCAAGCCCAGTATCCTGTTTCTAACAGTGGCCAAGCCAGGTCACAAGTGCCTGACAGGATCCCAAGGGATAGTTAGATTCCAAGTCGCTTATCCCAGGAATAAGCAGTGGATTTCTGCAACTCTCCCTTAAAAATTGTTAATGGACTTTTCCTCCAGGAACTTGTCCAGACCTTTTTTAAACGCAGCTATTACTAATCGCTTTGACCACATGCTCTGGCAACAAATTCCAGAGCTTAATTATGTGTTGAGTAAAAAAAATATTTTCTCTTATTAGTTTTAAATGTATTACCCGGTAACTTCATTGTCCCCTGGTCTTTGAACTTTTCAAAAGAGTAAACAACTGATTAACATTTACTTATTCCATTCCATCCCATCATTTTATAGAACTCTTATCATATCTCTCTTCAGCCATCTCTTCTCCAAACTGAAGCGTTCTAACCTCTTTAGCCTTTCTTCATAGTGGAATTGTTCCATCCCCTTTATCATGCTTCATTGACTGTTGATCAGTGTGTGAGAAAAACACAGCTTAACTGCTTTCTCAGTACATCTTTTCTCAAGGAAAATAACTTTCTCAACCCAAGGTTAATCTATTTACAATAGTCTAGTCTAGAGCAGGAAGGCAGACTAGTAACATGTCTTCTCCCTTCATTGGGAGACACATCTTATGTTTACATATTCTTCCATACTTCTAGTGGCCAGAATTTTGGTACGGTATAACTGAGGATCTTCGTAATACCGATTTGGGAGAGACAAATGTGGTTGCCTCTGCTGAGGAAAGTACCTTACTAAAAAAAAAAAAAAAAAAATCAAACTGGGATCTTCATCAACCCTTTAATCACTCAGAACCAAGGCTCTTTGTGCAACAAAAATTTGAATCTAGCCCTCACAGCCTGGATGTTGAAAAGGTTATTCATTGGTGGTTTTGATTTATCTGAGAAAGTATCTGAGTCCTAGGAACGAATGTACCAAAAGGTATTGTGGTTTCAAACAGATTTGCTATCTAGTGTGTGAGCAAATCCTTGTATTCTTCCTCTTGTTCCACCCACAAACTTAAGTACCTTTGACAACCAGTCCATCTTAGTATTTATTGGTGCATTACCACTGTCCTGTAGAAGGGGAATTTAGTTTCTGTTCAGCCTCTACTTATGTTTATTTGGGGCATATTTCACTTGAAGCTTCTCTAAAGCCTTTTGGAATATAATGGGACATCCAGCGATTTTCTAATTCAACTTATGAAAGCCCCACTTTGAGTCTCTAGCCTCTTGTAAACTTAAGTACCTCACCTGGAAGATTGTTGGTGTTACTAATTGTCACTTCAGCTTCTGGTCAGTGAGCTTCAGCTTCAGTCGAAGGGTAGGCAACTCCTGTCCTGAAGTGCCACAAGCAGGTCTGGTTTTCAGGATATCCACAATGAATATGCATGAGATTTTGTACAGTGGATGCAGGTGCATGTAAATATATCTCATACATATTCATTATGGGTATCCTGAAAACCAGACCTGTTGGGTAGGCATCTACGATCTTGGAGTGCAACAAACAGGTCTGGTTTTCAGGATACCATAATGAATATGTATGAGATATATTTACATGCACTGCATCCACTGTACAAAATCTCATGCATATTCATTGTGGATATGCTGAAAAACCAGACCTATTTGTTGCACTCCAAGATCGTAGATGCCTACCCCTGCTTTAGTGTCTTATCCACTTTACATTAGTTTGCAGGACACAGTGGTGCACTGTATCCATCCCAAGTTGCTATCTAAGGTAGTGTTGGGCTTGTGTTTTAATTGGCCAGACATCCTTCCAACATTTTTCTTGGTCATATTTACATAAAGGAGAAGCTGCTTTCGCACATTATATTGCCGGAGAGCTGTTGCCTTCTATTTTGAGTGGATTAAATGTCCACTCTGCTTTTAGTTTGTTTCATCTCAGCTGGCCAGATCTTTGTGACACAATGCCTTTTCAAAATTGGACAGCAGATAGCATCTTTTGCTGTTGTGGCAGATTTGACCTTAGAAGTACATTCAAAGCGCCATGCTGTCATGGCAATGGCAACATCTTTGTGAGTCTAAGGTTTACAAGCTTAGGTGAGATTTGCAAGGGCATGAAATGAATTAAGGCTACACATTCACCAGTTATTACTGTCTATTTCTGACCTATCAAGATTCTAAATTTGGAGTGTCATGGGGTAGAGTAAAGCTATTCATCTCTTAGGGCCTTTTGGGTTTTTCAAGTTGTCATCTTTGTCTGCCTGTTATGTTTCATAATGCCTGAGGGAAAAAAAGACAAATAGTTCTCCACATTAACACATTTCATATTCTCACTGGTTGTCATTTGTTTTTGTCTCATTTTCCCTCATTTATATTAAAGACAATCCTGAGCTAGGGTCTCCCATCCCGCTGTGACTTGCTTCACTTGCTTGTGGAAAAATTTTACTTGTGATGTGTGCGGTCTGATGGCAACAGTGTAAGAGGCAACACACCCCTTCTGCCTTCTGTAGGGAATATTTCTCTGTTATAATTACTTGGGCAGAGCCCCTTGTTTCTTGCAACTGTTTGGTTAGCAAACAGTTTCTTGCAACTGAAATGGTTAGCAAAATCTGGCTGATATTTTTTTCCCAAAATTTGGCAGCAGTTACATGGCAAATTTGCATAAATAGTCACACTCCTGCCTGTGCAAAAGTTTTTTTTTTTAATTGAAAATCATTCATATTTTTAAACATTTACGAAGTAAAAAAGCAATAGTTTGTGTGCGCAAACTTTTAACTTTGAAATGTCACTTTTGAATTAAAGTAGTTCAGGCATTCATTTTATATTTTCTTGAGAAAATCCATGTCTTTCCAAGTATGAGCTTATGCTAAAAGACTGTCAGCATCAGCAGTTTGTCATGTTGTTAATTAGACAAAAATATGTGCATGTATATTGGGTACCAGGAAACAGACGCAATTAAGGGTTGAATTACCACAAGTTTGAAACTTGTGAGTAGTAGTGCCAGTCATCAGGCTCCTATGAATTGAAATTGACTCTGCCAGCTGTGGGACACCAGAAGTTACATTTTTCCAAAACACATCCAGGTCTTTGCTAATGGTATATAGTTGGCCACATATATAAGTGCAAGAATCTTTGTATAAATATTATTCTAAAGGGACATCACTCCGAGACTTACTGTATATCATAATCATTTTTGGCTTGGTTTATGAGATCTTTGAGGATCAAACATTCTGACTGCTTTCACTGTCCATGCCAACATTGCCCCCTCCCCTACTGGTTCCAAGACAGGAGGAAGGAGAGGGGACTGGATTAGAGATTAGTACCTCATTCTCAACCCCCCCCCCCCCCCCCCAAATCTGTTCCCTGCAGGCTGCTGGAGCAGGAGCAGAGAGATAACAGACTGAAGGCAAACACCCTATAGCTTTCTTCAAAGATGAATTAGGAGATAATCAAGATTCCTGAAGCTGTCCTATGTGGCAGAATGTAAATTTTGTCGCAACAGGCTAATTTTGCAATTTCTCCTGTAGCTGCATAATTGTGAGAGCCTAGGGGCCACTGATTTAACTAAACAACAAATTGATGGAAAGTGGGTCTGGCAGCACACTTGAAACCCTGCGTATGCTTGAAAAGTTTCTTATAAAGTGTAAAAGATGTTCTTGATGCTAGTATGATATGTCCAGGACCTATTTGCCAGGCCGATCTAATAAATCGCCGCGGAAAATGGATGCTCAGTGTTCAGCGCCTGCTTTCCTAACGCGTGCCAGTCAGCTCTCCTGGGCGTGCGATAGCATATTTAAATGAGGGGTCACACTGCCAAGGAGGTGCTAGGGACAAATGTGCACCCTAGTGACTCCTCAGCAGTGGGTGCCCAAGAGAGGGTTGGCTGTCAGGGGTTAGGAAAATGAATGCTCAATATTATCTTTAAGGTAGCTCTTTACTTCTTTATAGTACTCATCTGTGATTCTCTTATGCTCTGAGCAAGCATTAATTTCTGAGGGCAAAAATGTGCAGGTCAGGTGCACTTTTTTTTTTGATGGGTGAGAACATGTTAATCCCTTTATGGAATAAGGGGTTGTGGTCACGTGTCAAAAACCTGTGTCCAATTGTGGGTTAAACCGCTCATCTGAGCTCACTGTATTGGATCAGCCTCTGTGTTTGTGCAGTGCACTGCTGTCATTAGAGAACATCCATCACAGGTAAGTACATCTCCTTTTTTCATGTTATAAGTAATAGCACATTCTTGAGGACAGGTTTTTATTTGCGGTTTTCTTTACAACAGAGCAAAAGAATTGCTCAGAAGCAGAAAAATAAATACCTGAAATCTTACAACTTTATTTGTATCTTCTCACTTGTTAAAAATTTAATAGAGAAATTACAGAACATCAATACATTACAGTATAGCAATTTTAAAATCGCATGCAGGAGTCCAAAAACGAGTGGAAAACAAATGTGTTAGGGTTGTGATACTGACAATGTGAGGAGGTCAGACCATGAACTAAAGGAATTTGACGACTGGATAAATCATACACATCAGTATGTAACTTTTTTTTTTTTTTTTTACCAAAATAGAGTAACCTGCATGTTATGGTAAATTTGGAGTTGATACAATATTTTACACTTGTATCGTAATTTGAAGAACACAGTTATGCAGGTTAAACATTGAAAGAAGCCTAAACAGTCAGTTGAATGGCCTGTAAAAAAAAAAAATCTACCAATCAAAATTGAAGTGTACAGTGGCTTGCAAATGTATTCGACTCCCTTAAGTCTGCAGATTTATGTGGATTACAAATGACACACAATGTTCCAGACTGTATATTTATTACAAACCAGTATGCTTTTAAAGTAAACTTTCAATATTTCTCTGCATTTTTTATAAATAAAAATTAAAAACTGAAAAATGCTGCTTGCATAAGTATTCAACTTCTGTGCTTTGGAAGCTTTAACTTTACACATATGAAAGATACTGCCCTAACAATTGACTTACAATTGGCCTCTATTGTGTATCTTTAAAAAAAGATCAGCTTTTCTGGATAAAAGACCCCTAATTCCAGTACCATGGTCAGACTGTGAATCTGAAGGAAAACTGTGAAAATGAAGACCAAAGAGATAACTTATAGTCATGCACAAGATAAGAAAAGGCTACAATATAATACCCAAATGCTTGGATAGCCTAGTGAGTACTGGGAGGAATTGGAAGCTGCAGCATACCACTATCTAGACAAGGCTGACCCTCAAAACTCAGTGTCCAAGCAAGGAGAGACTTGAGGGAAACCACGGAGAGCCCCACAACCACTTTGAAGGAGCTACAGAGGTCAGTGGCTGAAACTGAATTGGAGGTGCAACAGTCAACTATAACAAGAACTCTGCATACAATTGGTCCTCATGGGAGGGTGGCTAGAAAGAAGCCATTGCTGAAGAAAAGCCACAAGAAAGCATGTTTGGAGTTTGCCAGCAAGCATCAAAATGGGATATTATTTTGTGGTTGGATGAGTCAAAAATGCTTTTTGGCCAAAATTCAAAACTCTGTAGTGCAAACCAAACGCCACCCACAGCGTTTGGTTTGTGCTACACACAGCGTTTTGGTTTCCACAGCAAACACTAGCCCAACAGTAAAGTATGGGGGTGGCGGCAGCATATGTGGTGATGCTTTTCCTCAGCGGGGACTGGATTTCTTGTTAAAATTGAAGGATGAATGGTGCAACATCAGGGAGATACTGCAAGACAACCTGCTTCAGTCTGCTAAAAAACTAAAACTTGGGTGAAAGTTCACCTTTCAGCAGGACAATGATCACAAGCACAAGGCCAAAGCAACACAGGAGTGGTTGAACAAAAGGTGAATGTTCTATAATGGCCAAGTCAAAGTCCAGATCTCAAGCCAATCGAGAATCTGTGGCACTATTTGAAAGTTGCAGTCCATAAGCATCATCCAACCAACCTGAACAATGTAGAGGCAAATCCGCCAGGAAGAAAGGGCAAAAGTCACTCCCAGTATGCCTAGCTGGTAGAAATGTACCCCAATAAACTTAAAGCTATTAGTGCGGCAAAAGGTGGTTCTACCAAGTACTAATCTGAAGGGGCTGAATTCTTCTGCAAGCAGCTTTTTTGAGTTTTAATTTTATTTTACAAAAAAATGCAGAGAATTATAATTTTTAAAATGTACTTTGAGGGGGTTGAATACTTTTGCACTGTATATGGTCAGTTAAACTCATGCTGTAACAATAAAATATTATCTTTAAGATAGTTCTATATAGTGCTCACCTGTAATTCTCTTATGTTCCAGGGAGCAACTTACTGTTATATATATCACACAAATTGATATGTGATTGGTTTATACAATGTGTGATTTCATATGTAATGTCACTATCATTTAGTCCTGTTGGATCTTCAATATGTGACAAAATGAGTATCATGCTTCTCCATACTGCTCCCTTGGTCCACAGGAATTGGAAATGGGCCAGTTAATGAACTTGGAATTAACAAAACATGGTTTTGCTCATTTTACGGAGGCATTCACTATTGAAAACCAGGTCTCATGAATGCCGATTCTAAATTTTTATCTGTAATTGCCGATATTCCTTTGGTTAGGATTATTGGATTAAGATAACAGAAAAAGGATCCCTAGAAATTTGCCATTTTCCTTCTAATTTTAGCAATTTGGATTCTATAATCCTGGTTGTAGTAGCAGATTTGTTGCATTGCTGCAGATAGGGTTTTGGACCATGCTAGCTTGCAGGTTTTTTTCAGCCTTCCTAGTGTTCTATTTGCTGTGTGTACAGGCTTTGCAATTTATTCACAACTGTTAATGGCAGTGTTCAATCATGTCTGCCTTAGAGTACTATACATTACAAAAATGTTCAAAGTGACCAGTCTTAGTTATTAAATTATTTGAATAAATTACTTCACATCACTAAACTCTTTCCATTTGAATTGCATTCCCAATACTGCTTTTGGATATATCTTTAATATCGCATGCAAAACCTCTAATTGTACTGTATAATTAGTGGAAAGAAGAGAAACATAAATTTAGTCAATGTTGAGTAAACTCATTCATGCATTTACAGGTATTAGAAAACACTTATAAGCATTAGTTGTAGAAAACAGTGAGCGCAGAGATATAAGAAAACATCATAATCTCTGGAGTTAATTTTAGTGGTGCTGTCTATTTTCTTTGTTGAATTTTTGCATTCAGAAAGTAGTACGGTTCCCTCTATTTTTTTAAAGCAGTGATCCTCAACCTGGTTAACTTTTTAGATGTCCACATTGAATATGCATGAGATGTATTTGTATGCACTGTCTTCATTGTATGTAAATACATCTCATGCATATTTGTTAGTGGATATCTTAAAAATCAGACTTGTCAGGACATTCCCAAGACTGGACTGAGGACCGCTATTTTAAATAACTATAAACTAACAGCATGTTGGCCTATTGATTAGCAATTTATTTTAAACATTGGTAATTTTTACAACAGACTAAATCATATATAGAAAAACTCACAAAATCTAGATCTCAAGAGATGAAGCTTTTTCAGTTGATTCAGATTGTGATTCAACTTAATTAGGTGGACTTAAGTTTTTGGAAGCTATTCGTTTTATTTAAAACCATGTTGAGCTCACGTGATGTGGTGAGCCACGGTTAACGTGTTTCACCAGGCTCCGGGTGTCCCATTTCCAACATCACTTTAAAACTATTTTTGTGATTGCTTCTATCTTTCTCAGTTTTTTTGAGTATATGTCGATCATCCCGTAAATGCAGAGATCACCACTGGGCATGGCATCTCAACCTGATCTAACAACAGGGAAAAGCCCGAATGAGGAAATCGTGGCAGAAATCAAGACAGTGGTGTTACCTGCCTTAGATGACAAACCTTCGGGACTTTTGGCACCGCTCACAGAAGTAAAGACAGCTCTAACGGATCTTAACCCACGACTCAAACAAGCTGAAGGTCGTATCTCTCTTCTGGGGGTGATTCCTTGGCGCTTACTGTTAAAATGGCGACCCTAGAAAAGACTGTGGCCGAGCAAGCAGAGAAAATTGATGATCTTGAAAATTGTTGTAGAAGATCTAACCTCTGCTTTCTGGGTCTGCCGGAATCAATCGAAGTTAGAAATCTGGGGCTTTTTGGAAACCTGGTTACCAGATGACCATGTCCCAGAACTGAAATCTAATTTTCAAATAGAGCGCACCACCTAGGCCCTCGGAAAGAGTGTGACTCTCGACCACGCATCATCATCGCAAAGCTCTTGAATTTTTCTCATAAAAATCCGGCGCTCTACTCTAATTCGCATAGGATGTGAATATTTCAAGATTATTCTGCTCGAGTCTCCATGCTGCAACTGAATTTCTCGACAATATGCACTAAGGTATTCCAGAAGCAGATCAGATTCACCCTTCAGTACCCAGCCAAGCTTAAAGTATGGCATGCAGCAGAATTCGTCTTCTTGAATCCGTGGAGGAAGCTCAAAAATTTGTAGATTCGGTGAGCCAGTGATACGTATTTTGTTGAGCAGTGTGGTTTCTGGCTCTGGGTCTCTCTCTCAATCCCAGAAAGCCATCAGCAGGAGGTCTGGGCATAGCAACATCGTCTTGAGTTTTTGTTACTCGCCGAGCTCCAGGCCTGGTGCATGTTTTCAGCTTACAGTTAGTTAATCAGTTTGGATGGACCCTTTGGTGACATCTCCTACATTGAGTTCTAAAACTTGCAAAGTACCAATTACACTTCTTTCAACTCTGCGATGGACTTAAGTTTCCGGATGGAAAGGAAGCCTTGTCACTGTGGAGTCACCTTCAGTCTCGCTGTTGATGAATTCGTCTCACATATATGATCCTTGTGCATTACTTCTGAGCAGGGAAGCTGTGGGGACTGAACTTTATTATTATGCCTACATTGCTTGATATGAACGCTAAGTCTACCAGACTATAGATACACATATTAGAGCAGGTTTTTCTATCTACCTTTGTATCTTCTGACTCTTTGATTGCTACTTAAGTTGGAGTTCTTTCTGTACTAGTATTGGGTTTGGACACCTGCCCACATTCATATTCGGACCTTCACTCCCTGTTTTTTAGGGATTGTTGAATACTTTGGAGGTTAGGGGGACATGTGGGGGTTTTAGTATTTGGTTAGAATTTTATTTTGAATTCACTTTGGGAATGGAGCTATGGATCTTTCTGGAGATGGGAGAGCTTTATTTTTCTACCTTAACAGTGTATGCATTTTCATTACAGAGCCTCTGCAAATTACCCTGGGGTGGAAATACCATGAACCTCACACTTTTTTTTTTTTTTTAATTATCTTTGCGAGGTGAAATGCAGGGCTGGCTGGAGGCTCTGCAGGGTGGTATGACATCATATCTCAGTTTAATCCCTTGTTTCTCATATATGGTATTGCCAGGTGATACTACCCGGGTAACCTCCTGGAATGTAAATGAGCTTGGCTCTCCCATTAAAAGAGAGAAGATTTTACAATATTTGAAAAAAAAATGTGATGCTGCTGTTGCTTGCCTCCAAGAGACTCACCTTACAAGATGTTGAAAGTAAGAAGTTGGAGAGGGAGAGTAGGTAGGTGCCTGCTATTATTCAGCTGCCAAGGGGAAGAAAGCAGGGTGGCCATTTTGGTTAATAAAGCCACTAATTTTCAGGTGGGTAAGGTCTTTCAAGATTCGGAAGGCAGATTTTTGCTTCTCACAGGAGTCTTAAATGGAAGAGCAGTGTCTATATCTTGCCTCTATGCCCCAAACAATTACTCTCATGACTTCTTTCTGTTATCCTAGTTAACATTACAACACCCAGGGGTTCTTAATTGTAATGGGGGATTTTAACTGTTTCCGACCCATCATTCAATAGGTGTCCTGGCCCGCACAGATCATCAGGTACTATCAAAGGGGTGACATTTCTTTATGCTGAATCTTGATTAGATCATGCCTTAAACTGTTGTCTGTTGACTTCACTGTCTGGATAAAACACTAATAAACAAATTGAACATAAAACCCTGTTGATGTAAAGAAAGCATCACTCAGAATGGGACTTCCAGAAGAATATTTCAGAACAAATACCTTTGTCTGCCCAACTGAGCTACCCGAGAGAACCCAAAAAACATTCCAAGCTCTAAAATGGCAAAACTCTACCTACATTTATCAGAATCCTTGTTTTGTTGCTTTGATTCATTGGTCTCCTCTTGTTTTTTTCTGCGTAGTTGTTATATTTCTTAAATATATGCTTTCTTTTTGCAATAAAACATGTACCTTTTACAAACCACACTAGCATTTGTAAAACTTCTCTCTTGTGGTCATTCTTCAACTTCATATATGCTGCATTCAGACATTTGATGTATCAGGTTGGTACTAACAAATACTTTATCAGAATGGCATCTTGATTTAATTTGACATTAGTGAATTAAGTAGTAATTGCTTTCAAAGACTTTTAAAGAACATTGTTGGGTAAGGAAACTAGGTATGAATGATATTTATATTCTTGCTAAAATAGCAAAGATGTATAAAATAAATCAACACAGTTATAGCTCATCAGGAATAAATTCAATCTTTTGTTGCAATTTGCACATTTTCTGTACCACTGGCAAAATACATCTTTTCTTCCTCAAATCCTGCTCAGAAGTGTAGTTCATGATTAAAAATTTAGTGATTTTATCATATTTACAAGGAGATTAACTTTCATCTTTTTCCTTGGTGAAGTAGCACAGAGAAGCAACTTGAAATAATAGGATTGACCCTTCCTGCCACACTCTTCCACTGCTCTAAAAGTGATAAAATTTCCACCATTATTGTGTTACACATTGAAGTATAATGCCATCATATGAATCAAAAACAGTAACAGTACAAAACTTAAATATATAAGGTCTCACTAATGGAAAGAAAACACATCTTTAGAATACCAAGAAACTACTTCAAAAAGAAGCATGACTTAACCTCCCTCCACTGATGAAAGTCACCAGAGGAAACAACACTGAGAATAATCTCGATGCAGGAATTACAACCCGTACACACCCAAGTATAAATGTATCTGCGATGGTAGATTCTGAGAGTTACCTGGTGAAACCATCAACATTGCCGGTGGCTTTCATGTTAGAGTCTGATAAAGACTGGGTATTCAGAAAGTATTTCCTAAATAGGTCAGAGGAATTGTTGGGTTGCAAAGTTCAGAAGTTTCTGGATTTGTCTAGGCAATCCCCAAAAACGTAGAAGACAATTTTTATTGTTAAAACCTCAAGCAGTGCAATTAGGGATGTTTTTCATTTGAAATGTCCATGTAAATGTTTAGTAAAGCATAGAGGTAATACATCTATTTACTCAACCATCTCAGTTAACAGTAAGTAAAGGTAGACCATTGCTTAGCTCTTCGCCAGGTCCTGAATAAATGCGCTCTTGGTGGTGGCAATTAGATCTCTCAAGAAAATGTAACTGTCCTATAGCTAAATTACTTGGTAATATATTTCCTGAAGTTGTGTAATCTTGGATCATAATGGAGGGCTTGTTAGGTATGACACTAAGTAATTTCCTGTAATATGGTTGCTTGAAAATTTTTCTGTGTCACCTGTATTTCTTCTCAAGTAATGTTTTGCTTGATGAATATGTTTGTAAAAGGTATAAACAGATTAAAAAAAAAAAAAAAAAAGCATGACTACCTAATTTTGGGGTTTTTTTCAAATAATATTCTGTGTTAAAGTGAGAGATCTTGTTTGCTTCCCAGTGAACCCAGGGGATGGATGCTTCTTTCATAGAAGTGCTCTCGAAATCCTTGAATTCTTCCTGAGTATGCAAACCTGCAATTTTGCACAAATTTCTCTTAAAGAATATAGAGCCACAGGTAAATTTTGTTTGTAAGAAAGGTTAATATCTTCTTTAGTGGGTGACAGCTTTATTCTCGCCAAATTATTCCTCCTACCATCACACTTCCATATTTTTGCCTTTAAAGAGACAAGGTAGTTTAATGAATATGTGATTAGATGGAAACTTTGGGCAAAAGGTTTACAGTTACATATGTTTTATTTCAGTTTTAAATTTTTCTTGAAGGAAGTAAAATTTAACTTAAAATTCTGCAAATAGAAATAAAGGTTAACAAATATTAAAAGTGACACCTTGTACTGCACTAAATCTGTGAAGAGCTTTTGAGAATTATGCTCTCCAGAAAGTGCATGGATCTACTACTTATTGCTGATTTTATTTCTACAGATCTAAGTGGACTAATGTGGCAGCCACACTACTTTTATTCTAAATTATGTAAACAAAATGACATGTATATGGGAGTGACTTAATATTAATTGTGAGGAAGATCTGTGAAAATTGAGTGGTATATACATTTTAAGTGTTTTGCAGATTGTTCAATAAGCTTGCCACAATAAAATTACCTTGTGACTAATTCAGAGAAAATCCAAGTTGAACATTACCATATGTTTTAAAGCATTAATACTACAGTTGTGTGCAAAAGTTTAGTCACCCTTGGTCAAATTGTTATGTTTTAATGAATCTCTGTCAGTGCTTCCCAACCCAGTCCTCTGGTCACACCTAGCCAGTCAGGTTTAGGATCTCCATAATGAATATGCAGCAGATATATTTGCATGCACTGCTTCCATTGTATACAAATCTATCTCATGCATATTCAGTGTGAAAATCCTGAAAACCTGAGTGGGTTGAGAAGCACTGCTCTAAATGATCAGAATCTGTCACAATCTCAATATCGCACAAAGTTAAACAATGTAAATCCCAAATCTAACTGGAGAAATCTCAAAGGATGAAATCTCAAAACAATGATAAATTCCTCCAAAACATTCCTTTAATTAAATTCATTCATTCCTATAGTGCCATCTGTAAGAATATGAGACCATTATATGTGTGGCCAGACGCTTATCACTTTGCATTCAAAAGTATCTGTTCTCAAAGAGAGATTCACAAACTCTAATCATAGTTACTTTTTTAAAGCAAATTTTTTAATTTGCAGGTAAAACTTAGAATATGCTTAAATTTTAAGTACAAGTTAAAAAACTATCGGAGGTCACTTGATATGGTGAACCTGAGAAGGTGTTTCTCTGAGCTCCAGGTACCACCCCTCTATCTCATGCAATCTGGTGTTAAATGAATCTGGAATTGATAAAAAGTCATTGTAGGTGACAGTCTATATGGCGATAGACCTGTTTATGCCCATTAAAGAGGTAAAAAAAATTTTTTAAAACAGTATGGGAGAAGGGAAAATGGCTGCCGCAGCAGGGAGCATGATGGGATCTGGCCTCTCAAATGAACTGATTCCAGATTTGACAGAATCTGTCGTTTTTGCTCTAAATGACAAATTATTCTCCATATGAGATCAGATAGCGGACCTAAGATCTGCTTTTACAGAATTTGATTTGAGGATGAATAATGTAGCAGGAAGGATTGTTAGAGCTGAGGATGAGATCAGGCACATGAAGGAAGAATTGTTAAGCTTGAGAAACAGTTAAAGTTACAAGAAGGGAGATTAGACGACTTAGAGAATCGTTCCTGAAGAAACAATATAAGTATAATTGGCTAACCTGAAGAAATTGCTGATGCCAGGTTAGCCAGTGTTTTAGAGAAGTGGCTCCTGCAGGCCTTAAATCTGCCAGATTTACAGGAGCGAGTACACCAGCTGGGCAGCAGGCGGGAGGGGGAAAGCAGGCCACACACAACTCTGGTGAAAATATTGAATTTTTCTCACAAGCAAAAGCTGATGCAGAAATATCGAAAGATAAAGGATTTAAAATACAAGGACATCATCAAGTTATTTTAAGATTAAGAGTATGTCAATGAAATGGAAGGAGATTTTAACTCTCTCTGTGCAGCATTAGCACAGTGGCAGATCAAATTTTCAATGCAGTACCCTGTACGACTTAGAATACGGCAAGAGGGAAAAGTGCAGCTATTTGATGAAGTGGAGAAAGCTCGCAAATTTATTAATACTTTATGAGCATTACAATAGCCTCAGCAGACTGTAAACTTAAATGGTTGCAATGTTACAATATATGTTACAGTAAAGTTGGTTATTTGAAGTGAGAGATGCTGATGGCACACGCATGTCAGAAGTCGACATCCGTTATGAGCCTGGAAAGCAGGGGAGATCTAAGTATGTGGAAAGTGGAACTTGGGTACTATAACTAGCTTCTAATACCCGTGAATCTGCGGGAGCCCTGGATGGGGTCAGTTTGAATATTTGCCTAGGGCTGGATCACGAAGCACTGCACAGGTCATTCTGGAGATGAGCCGTGGTGTGGGTAAGGTTGTTTTGATCCCTCTGTGAAATCTCAAAAGAAATTACTGTCATTGGATATAGGAAAAGGCAGAAAAGACTCGCCAAAGGCTGGAGATAACCCTGTGACTTTGATCAGTTTGTATTTGGGCAGGACCAAAGCTGTGTTTTGAAAAGAGGACTGTACAAAAGGCCTTCCGTTTACCTGCGGTGTTAGTGGTAGTCACTGGCCAAACTATGTGATCTTAATGGTTTAAAGAAAGGATGGATGCTGGGAGATAGTGTAAATTGCCATAGTTTGAATGGTTTATAATTTGGACATTTTGAAACAAAAATCCCTATTTGATTTGCATAAAGGGGCAGTTAATTAAAAGTTATTACTGCTATATAAATCTTCACAGATTGTCTCTTACACAATGTTTCGTGGTGGTAAGTAGAGACATGGTGATGGGGAAAGGGGGGAGGGGACCTGCACACATACTTCACAAACCTCATGATCCCGAATAGAGAACTAGTGAATTTGGAGACGGGGGAAGGGGGTGAGGGGGAGAGAGAGGGACATTGCGGGGTTAGCAAGGGAGAATAGTAAAACTCAGAGGTGTAGGTGTACAAGAGAGATATTGGGTCAAGGGCAAAGGTTAAGATTTAACAAGCTACAGCTAGGGTGTTACAGAGGGGGGGTGGCAAAGGTGAGATGGTGGAGGTGGAGGGTATGGCTGGGGACCCTCCACTTCAGTACAGCTATTTTCTATCGAGTTATACAAGCTCCAGGTTTATGGGGGATAAACAGCATTATATCCTGGAATGGGGATGGCCTGTGCTCTCCTGTAAAGCTTAAGAAAATACTGCAGGCTCTGCATGGACATAAGCCATCAATAGCATGCATTTAAGAAACACCTATCAGAGGCAGAAAGTGTGAAGCTTAACAGAGACCGGGTAAAAGGCTGTTATTACTAGGCTGTGCAAGGGAAGAAAGGGAGGATTACTATCTCCTTCAGTAAGAATGTTAGTTTTCTGAAGACTAAGGAGATCACTGATTCGGAAGGTAGATTTATAATTCTTAAGGGGAAACTGAATGAGAGAGAAATTACATTCTGCAACTTCTATGTCCTGAATGAATATAATCGTGACTTTTTTTTTACAAGTTTGGTAGGAAAACTAATGGAAGTTGGTAAAGGGAATGCTTATAGTAACGGGATTTTAGTTGTGTGCATGATCCTTTACTTGATAAATCAGGGGGAGGTCATAAATAGGACAGTATGAAGTTGAAAAGAATAACATTTCTATGTAAAATGTTATAACTGGTAGGTAGCTGGAGGGTTCTGAACCCAGAAGCTGAAGATTTCACACACATTTCATGTGCACATGGGTCTCTTTCTAGAACTGATTATATCTTATCGCCCCAAACCAGTTTCCCAAAAGCGGTGTCTGCTACAATTGGCCTCGCTATAATATCTGATCACTATGATTATGGATGGATTTTAATATCACAAATGGCGAGAGGAAGGAACAAATGTGGAGATATCATAGCTACTTGGCAGAAGATATAGAATTCGGGGATTATTTGCTGAAGAAGTGGGAAAACTTTGAAACCAATAATAGGCAACATCTGGATTCCTCCACATTATACTGGGAGGCTAGCACGGCAATTCTTAGAGGTGAAATTATTTCATTTGTCTTATGGGAGAACAAATGTTTGAACAAAATTATACTACAACTAGAAGAGAAGCTAAGATTTCTAATTGGAAACTAATTAGACAAAATAATGCAAAGTCTCGACAGAATAAAAAGCAGTGCTTGTGAGCTTAAATTCCTACCTACATCTGAGGGCAAAAAAAATGTTGCATGCAGAGCATAACTTTGTCCATTTTGGCGACAAGACTGAGAAGTTATTAGCTAATGTGGTGAAAATTTTGAAGAGGAAAACATATATTGAAAGAATGAAGCTAAAACAAGGTAACACTATAGTAAAAAGTGAGGAAATGTGTGAGATTTTTATGAGTCTCTTTATTCAGAGGACAGAAAAGGGAGGGAGGTGGAAGAAGAATCTTTTTTTAAGGATTTAATTTTGCCAGATTTGAGCCCAGAACAATTGCGGGTAGATTTTTCTGCCAGCTGCGTGTATAAATTCTGGCCTTGGCACCAAGCCAATTTTCCACAAGGCCCGGCCACGCCACGCGCATAAAGGCCGGTACGCACACAAGTGCTGGGCTTCCTGCAAGGGGCGGGGGGGCAGGCAGGAACAGGGCCATTGTTTGCTATCCTGGAGCCTCAAGCGCTGGCTGGCTGCCAGGAAGCGCACGCACATGGACGCAGTACGCTTATGTGGAAAATCTACCCCTCAGAGTATATTAATAGACCCATTGAAGAGCAGGAAATTTTATGAATAATAAAAACAGGTAAATCACACAAGGCCCTAGGTCCAGATGGATTTAACCTTAACTACTACAAAATCCTGGGTCCTCAGATTGCCAAGTCCCTGAAGAATATTTTTGAAGACAGCTTTCAAAATGGAACTTTTCTGAGGGGGTTTAATAAGGCCGATATTACTGTGCTGGCTAAGGCAGGAAAAGATCCTTTGCAACCAACCTCCTATAGACCGATCTCTCTGTTAAACTGTGATTTAAAAATATTAGCTAAAGTACTCTCTGATAGGCTGAGTAATGTCATCCCAGATATCATCTCTGATAATCATAGAAATGATGGCAGAAAAAGACCAAGTGGCCCATTTAGTCTGCCCAGCAAGTTTCGACTCTTATTTTCCCATACTTATGTGTTTTACCAACCACCAACTTCAGGGCTCTTGTTGGTAACTGTTTGATTCAAATTTCCTGCCATCTCCTGTCATTGATGCAGAGAGTAATGTTGGAGCTGCATCAAAGGTGAGCATAAGGCTTATGTTTAAGGGTTGTAGCCGACGCATCAAGCAAGCTACCCTGATGCTTTTTCACCCAGTCTGCACAGATCAATGCCTTGTTGGATGATGTCTGAATGCAAATCCTGTTTTCCTCATTTCCCTCTACCGTTGAAGCAGATAGCAACGCTGTATATGCTTTCAAAGTGATTTATCAGACTTAATTGGTTTAGGGTATAATTGCTGTAATAAGCAGCTACCCCAACGATTGTTTACCCAGATTGTGAAGTTCAGTCCTTGTTGGTTGTTGCCTGAATGTAAATCCTGTTTTCTACTTTTTCCCCCTGCTGTAGAAGCAGAGAGCAGCACTGTATATGTATTCAAAGTGATGTATCAGGCTTAATTGGTTTAGGGTAGTAACTGTTGTAATAAGCAAGCTACTCCCACGCTTATTTGTTTACCCAGATGATGAAGTGTTGTCCTTGTTGGTTGTTGTCTGAATGCTAATCCTCTTTTCCACATTACCCCCTGCCTTAGAAGCAGAGAGCAACGCTGTGTATGCATTTGAGTGATGTATCAGGCTTAATTGGTTTAGGGTAGTAACTGCCATAATAAGCAAGCTACCCTCACATTTATTTACCCAGATTGCAAATCCTCTTTTCCACATTTCCCTTTGCCGTTGAAGCAGAGAGCAATGTTGGGGTTGCATTAACCGTGCAAGAGATCTTTTTGAGTAAGAGTAGTAATCACCAGGTAGTAAACATTCCAGCAAGCCACCCCCATGGCTCTACTCGTCATTCCCATCCTCTAGGCTTTGTTAAAGGAAGAGTGGCCGGATCTAATATTATAAAACTGATTACAGCAATGAAAGTTTGTAGGGACAGGAATATCCCAGCCATAGTTATTGTATCTGATTCGGAAAAGGCCGATAGGATAGGTAGATACATAGAAGAAAAACTGGCTTAATTAATTTTCCTTCCAGGCTAAAAGGCAATAAAAGGTAAACATTTTGGAAAGAGCTGTAGATTTTCTATAGTCACTATATGTTATTCATCACCTCTGTTACTCTTAAGTTTCAGTACAGGTGCAGCAGACTGCAGTGCTTAGGACCCCACGTAACTCAAAGGAAGGGGGCTCCAGCCTCACTTTTTATTTCTATTTCCCCCCCCCCCCCCCCATATACTCTCTTGTTCCACAATCAAATTAGGGCAAGTACCAGTAGTCGGTGCGTCCCCCTCCCCTTCATCTTGTGCACAATTCTTGTTAGCAAGGAAATCCATGCAAAGGTGTGGGAACATTGCAGAGCCTGTAAGTGTGTGCTGACTTACAAGCCTCATGCTTACTGGCTGCTGCTGCCTTTCTCACTTTAGGTGAATGGGGAAAGTCCCATGGGGAGGAAGGGAAGGAAGATTAAGAATTATATTGGGGTTTTCTGTTTGGGGGGGGGGGGGGCCTTATGGTGTTTGGGTAAGGGTATTATTTTGTATTGGGGAGGAATATTTCCAGAGATGTATCAGAGGCAAATGTCTTCCGTGTTGTAACATTTAGAGAAAACTAATAAAATCATTTCAACATAAAAAAAGAATTATATTGGTGTGATAGGGATCAAGCTGGATGGACTATGTTGTATGATAAGGACTTCCCAATAGGCTAGCCCTGCCTTTACTCCTTTGTTTTTTATCCTCATGACTTCTTGCTCCAGAACAGGAGTAAGCAGCAATTCCAGTCCTCAAATGCTGCAAGCTGGTCAGATTTTCAGGATAGCTACACAATATGCACGAGAAATATGCGGTATGTATAGATGTATTTTGTGCATATTCAATGTGGATATCCTGAAAATCCAACTATCTTGTGACAATTGAGGACTGGAGTTTGCCTACCCCTTTTCTAGAACTTTTTACTAGAAATGGCTTATTTATGCATTCTCTCGTACCCATCTCTTCTCCACTTTATTTTAAAATATTTATTAATTGCTTTCCAGATTTCAACAAATCGCCTAAAATGATGAATGAATTAAAAACATAAAATTAAAACACAAGTACAAACATAACAACATAATATAACACAGACAAAACCTTTGACTCACATCAAATTAACTCATAGTAAGCTACCCTAACAGGCTTCTTGACAAACTCCTAAATCTTAGATTGGCCACATATGTCTGCTATATTCCACTCCACAAATACATAGTTCTGGGTTCAGAACAACACTCTCTCTCTCTCTCTCTCTCTCTCTCTCTCTCTCTCTCTCTCACACTCACACTCTGAGTTAAAACACTTAGGTGCCAGGTGAAAGTAACAGCAGATTTATTATGAGCTTATAGAAATAGACAATAGGAATTGCTGCAAATAACACTAAATGGTTGATTGCAATAATCAGACAAGGCGAACAATCACAATAATTAATACAGTAGTATATGAAGCAAAGGATACATTCCTTAGAATGTTCTTTAGGGTCCAAGATGTCATGCGGCTCCTGAAGCGTGTAATGTTCAGATCATATATAGCTTTGCTTACTGTTATGGTGTTTAAGAGAAATCTAACACTGGCAGCTGTGAGCAAGCTGCCTGAAGCAGGAGGGGGTCCCCTTCATTCTCTGTGTTATCAGTTCTGACCTCACAGTTTAGAGCACATCAGATCCTAGTGCTGCATTGATGTTTACCTTCATACTTGGGTGTTGTCTACAGCTCCCAGATTCTTATCTAATAGTTCTCAGGGTTTCAGCACCAAGGGGCTGATGCAAAAAACTCTCG
Organism: Rhinatrema bivittatum; assembly: GCF_901001135.1. Lineage (NCBI taxonomy): Eukaryota > Metazoa > Chordata > Amphibia > Gymnophiona > Rhinatrematidae > Rhinatrema > Rhinatrema bivittatum. The sequence goes on along the minus strand of NC_042616.1, from coordinate 131,648,228 downwards.
CTGAAAGCGGGCGCTGTGTATTCAGCGCCCGCTTTCATAACACGCCCCCAGGCACCTCTCCTGGGGGCGCGATGCAATATTTAAATTAGGGCTCGCGTTGTCGAGGAGGCGCTAGGGGCGATTGCGCGCAAGCTGAAAAGAGGTCCGCTGTGGTGGCTGTCCGCCGGTTAAGAAAACGGACGCTGAATTTATCAGCATCCCGTTTTCCTAACCAGCACACACGCAGGGGTTAGGAAAATGGACGCTGATTCAGCGTCCATTCTCCCAACCTGACTACTGGCACCAGAAGGAGTGTATAAAATCAATATTAAAGGGTCGGGCACTTAATATTAATTTAGTCACTCCTTCACTTATTGCGGATTGGTCCCTTTACTGTCACATGTCAGTGAAAGGACCAATCTCCTTCAGAAGGTTGTCCTTAGCCAGATAAGAATTTACAGGCCGATACAGTACAGTGTGCACTGTTAATTCACGTTTGGATGCACGTTTTCGATGCGCTAGCTTTACCCCTTATTCAGTAAGGGGTAATAATTAGGGATGTGAATCGTTTTTGAACGATTAAAATTATCGTCAGATAATTTTAAAATCGTCCAAAATCGTTAGAGTGCACGATACAATACAAATGCCCACGATTTATCGTCAGGGGCATTTGTATTGTATCGTTAAACAGGGGGCGGGAAAACCGGCACACCAAAAAAACCCTAACACCCACCCCAAACCTTTAAAACAAACCCCCACCCTCCCGAACCCCCCAAAATGTTCTAAATGACCTGGGGTCCCGGCGCGATGATCCCGGTGCGATGTCCCGCTCTCTGGCCATGGCTGCTGTGAAGAGAAATGGCGCCGGTGGCCCTTTGCCCTTATCATGTGACAGGGCAAAGGTAGCGCCGGCGCCATTTTGATTCCTAGGTCCCGACGTCACGCGTCCAGGAGATCGCTCCCGGACCCCCAGGGACTTTTGGCCAGCTTGGGGGGACCTCCTGACCCCCAGAAGACTTGCCAAAAGTCCCTGGGTGTCCAGCGGGGGTCCGGGAGCGATCTCCTGGACGCGTGACGTCGGGAGCTAGGAATCAAAATGGCGCCGGCGCTACCTTTGCCCTGTCACATAAGGGCAAAGGGCCACCGGCGCCATTTCTCTTAACAGCAGTCGTGGCCAGAGAGTGGGAGATCGCGCCGGGATTGCGCCGGGACCCTCCCACTGGACCCCAGGTCATTTAAAACATTTTGGGGGGGTTCGGGGGGGTGGGGGTTTGTTTTAAAGGTTCGGGTGGGTGTTAGGGGTTTTTTGGTGTGCCGGTTTTCCCGCCCTCCCCCGATTTTTAACGATTTCAAAACAAAACAAAACACGACGATCCGATTTTCCTCCCCCCCCCCCCCCAGCCAAAATCGATCATTAAGACGATCGATCACACGATTCACACCTCTAGTAATAATAGCGCGTCAAATGCTCGTCCAACCACCACCCCCCCACCCCCGAAACTAATAGCGCCCGCAACATGCAAATGCATGTTGATGGCCCTATTAGTCATTCCCGCACGATACAGAAAGCAAAATGTGCAGCAAAGCCGCACATTTTACTTTCAGAAATTAGCGCCTACCCAAAGGTAGGCGTTAATTTCTGCCGGCACCAGGAAAGTGCACAGAAAAGCAGTAAAAACTGCTTTTCTGTGCACCCTCCGATTTAATATCATGGTGATATTAAGTCGGAGGTCCCAAAAGTTAAAAATAATTAAAAAAAAATAAATTTAAAAATCGGCCCGCAGCTCGCAGGTTGAAAAACGGACACTCAATTTTGCCTGCGTCCGGCTTCCGAACCCGTGGCTGTCAGTGGGTTTGAGAACTGACGCTGGCAAAATTGAGCGTTGGCTGTCAAACTCGCTGACAACCTCCGCTCCTGTCAAAAAAGAGGTGCTAGGGACGCGCTAGTGTCCCTAGCGCCTCTTTTTACCACTGGCCCTAATTTGAATAATTTTTTTTTCTGAATCGCACGCACAAGAGAGTGGCCTGTGCGTACGCCGGGAGAGTAGGCGCTCGCTCGCTCTCCTGCGATTTTTACTGTATCGGCCTGTTGGGTTAGTTGGGAATGTTGCTGGGGCAGGAGGTAGGCATTCTCAAGAGGAACAGAGATAGCCGGTTAAGTTAACGTGCCATAGGGCAGATCTATGGCTAGCCGGATACCACATACTTGGCTAATTCTAATTTATTCAGGATTATTCAGCGGCATGGCTATGCCACTTAATATCCCGGTTAAGTTAGCTGGATATGTGTATTCAGCTAACTTAACTAGCTGCTCAGCGGCTGAATATTTAGCCAAGTATTCTCATGTAAAACCTGAATAATCTTTAATTGTGTGTGGGGAGTGAGTGCCTAGGAGGGGGCTGACACCTAGTAGTTGGATTGGGGGCTCATGACTGCAGGGTTCTGAAGGGAGCCCTGGTGCATGGCCCCCAGCCAAGGACTGACACTGGATTAAAAACAGTTGAGGGGAAAAAATATCCCTGGGAGCTGTGAATGAAGGCTCCTGGCACCAGGATGTATCTACTGGTTCTGATTAAGTTGAAAGCCCAAAGGAGTCTGAGGAAACTGCTGGGTGAAAATAAAACTCAAAGCCCCCTCCATTAACAGTCTCCCAGCTTGTGGTGACATGTGTTGTGCTCAGGATGAGGGCGCACTTTTCACTTGGCCACAGGTGCCACGTGGCCTGGCTACGGCTCTGTTACTAAGTATAGCAGCCAGCCACAGTCAGCCTTTCCTAGTGAGCATTGTGTGACTTCAGTGTCTTGTTGGACTGAGTAGGACATGTTTTCAAGGAAACAACAGAGACAACATATCGCAGTGAAGTATTTTTCTAATCCAATCTATCGTTGCTCTCCAGATGGAGTAATACTAATGTTGAAGATTGAGTGTGTCTGAGATGTACTATGCAAGTATGTATTCCTTTTGTAGACATTATCTTAAAAGGATGCTGTTTTGAGCTCTCTCAGAGTTCTTAGTTTTCATCTTTTCTTAAACAACCTTTTGGTTGCTGCCCATTTTAGTTTGTCATTGTGCCAGTCAGCAGAGAAAGATAGGCAGGAAGTAGCTCTGTGTTGCAGTTCTTTCTCCCCCTTGGGGGAGGGTGGAGAGTTTGGGTGTGGGACAGGACAGTTGCTTCACTGCTACTGACTTTGTCTTTGGGCAGTATACCAGCCTGTTTTGTGGAGTCTGTCAGCTCAGAAGTCAGAGTCATAACTAGTGCACACAGTGTGACACTCAGTGCAGCATTGTCTCTGTGAAAGTTCTCCACACACACATTAGTGTGACACAGACAGTAAGTATAAAATCAGTTATGGTACCACTAAGAAATTAAAAAAAAAATAATAATAATTTTAATATCCAAAACCGCAGTGACAAACTCCATAATGTCAGAGCTAGGGAAAGGGAGCAAAGGTAAAGGAAATGTATCCTGCCCTGCAGCCAATGAGTTGAGCCAAGACCTCACAGACCTGTGGCAAAGAACTAACCAACTTCTCACCACGGTGGCCAGCCAATTCAAAAAACAGGCTGATAAACAATAACAACCAGCACCGCAGTTTAAGCCTGGATATCTAGTATGGCTGAGCATGCAATATCTGTGGCTCAAGATATCCTCAACTAAGTTTGCATCCAGATTCATTGGACCCTTTCCCATCCTACAGCAAGTAGGAGCTGTAAACTTCCAGTTGAAATTGCCACCCACCTTGAAGATACATGACGTTTTTCATGTTTCCCTTCTGAAGCCACTGATACTTTCCTGGCATTCTTGATGACCACCTAGTCCCATGGAGGTGACTTCTGAGAGGGACATTGAATTTGACGTCCAAGAGCTATTAGACTCTCACAGATATCACAATCAAATTGAATATCTCTTCTTTGGAGAAATATCAGACCCAAGGAAAAACTCTTGGGAGCCAACATCAAATCTTCAGGAACCTCAGATGGTGAGAGATTTCCATTGATACTTCTTCCAGAAGCCAAAACCAAGAGGTATGAGGAGGAGGCTTAGGAGGGGAGTACTGTAATGTTTGGCCGGCCGCGAGAAGGCTCCACGACTGGCTGCACTTACCCATGACAGCTCCCGACATGGAAAGACCCTCCTTTATGGCTGCATACCACCATCCAGCTCCACCCCCATGTGGAAATGCGGTATCAGGAATGCCGCCATCACCCTGATCTCCATGCTGCACCGCCTCCTAGAGCACGCACACATGCACCACTACTGAGGGCCCCATGATGAGAAACAGCCTTTGGCACCATCTGATGATGTCAGGACTCTCTCCATATTTTAGATGGCCAGACCCCTCAATCCATTCTCAGCAACAGGTCTTCCTGCCTTGCAGTACATATTGTTACCTCTCCTGTGCCTAATTCTTTGCCTTCTTGCCTCGTTGTCTTGCCTTTCTTGTTTGGTTCCTGCTTTGCCTGTGTTCTCTTGTTTTGTCCTGGTTATCTGTGTCCCATATTTTCCCCATCTTGACAGTCTTGGCCTGCTTTCTTGATTTGACCCTCGCCTTGGATCTGGACCTATCTCATGTCTGCCGCCTGCCTTTGACCACTGCCTCAGATATTAGGCACTCTCTAGCCTTCCGCCTGCCTCTGACCCTTACACTGGTCCTGGACTACATTCTTTTTGCTGTTTGCCCAGACCCTTGGCTTGTATCCAGTGAATCCCTGTTAGCTGCCTGCCCTGTCCTCAACTTGGCCCTGGACTCTCTCTTTATCTTTGCCCTGTGGGACTCTCGCCTAAGCCCTGCTGGCCCCTGGAACCCAAGGGCTCAACAAGCAGGGAATGGGGCTAGTACAGGTGACTTTCCAGTTCTGTCCCACCCAGGCCACATCTGCCAGCTGTCAGTATGGACCTAGTAGGTTCGCTTACTAGGCTGTACCAACCACGTCACTGCACAAGAGTCCATATCCCTTATAGTCTTTAATTGACTCTACCAACTTATGTGAAAATCCCTGGACATGGGGCCTTGTTTCATGTCAACTGTTTCAGGGGGGGGTCTTGTGAATTAGTCCAAGCTCACTAGTGGATGGTCATAGGAAGTACCTTTGACTAGTGAGCCTTGACTAATTCAAGAAGACCCCCCCCCCCTCCCACTGAAACAGTTTGATATGAAACACAGCCCCATGTCAGGGATTTTCAGATAAGTTGGTAGAGTCAGTTAAAGACTTTGGGAAACAATTTTCTTTTGTTTGGATCACTAAAGCTGGCACACTGGAATATCTCAAGAGACTCTTAAAGTTTATATAGACCCTGTTCATCATTTTTTTTATATGCAAAGGATTTAAAAATCTTCAAAAATCATAAATATGGACCTGTGAATTTCAGCCTATATAGTGACAATCATTAGGCTGACATAGAGGTGATCTTACAAAATGTCATATTCTTTAATTAATTCCACCAGAATATTTTCATATTTCTATATTATATTTTCCTTGGGTGTTGATTTATGTTTTGGGCTTTCAGTGTGAAATGTTTAGTACCACCATGGGGGACTTTAAGCACCAGTATGTTTTCCTCTGAAACACAGAACATGAATTTACTAATGTTCCACTGCCCCTGATGCAGATTTTTCAAAAGATTTTGAAATACTGCCAGGGTTGGGCATTACTTGTTTGCTAGGGACATAGATAAGTGACCTTGAAATAATTTTATTTGCAAGTTTTCAAAAGTATGCTTTAAAAAAAAGACTGTACATTGAACAATAATTATAACTGCTTATGCCATTGAATCATGGCAGCCATTGTGTGCTAGATTAGGCATTTATATGATGGTCACTCTCCAAATGCCTAGTGTGTTCAGTTCTTTACTATTGTGGACTTTTTGGTATACCCCTAGTACTACCATATGGGAATTGCTACCTCATATCTAGTTGTCATACCCCTAATACCACCATGGGGGTCTTGCTGCCTGATGCTCAGCTGCCATACCCCTAGTACCACCATAGGGGACTTGCTGGCACATGCCTACCTGCCATGCCTCTTATACTACCACAGGGACCTGACTATTACTACTCTGTCTGCCTACTATGCCCCTTATAGGTCTTGATGCTACTGCTCCACCTACCTCCTATACCTATTAATTATAAGTATGGGAGTTTTGGTACCTCCATGTTGTTTGCTGTTATTTGTTTCTTAGTTGTGTTGGTGTGATTGTTTTTCCCCAGGAAAAAAAAATGAAAAAAAAAAAAAAAAAAATTGTTCTCCCCTCTACCTATTTTACAGTTCTTTATTTTGTTTTAGCCCTGACCTCTTCAATTTTTCCAGCCTGGATCTCCCACCCTGTTTGATATTTGATTATACTGAAGTGGTTTGTCCCCCAAAAGTCCCCAGTTTGAAGGAAGAAATACAGGCAGAACAGAAAATACAGAGGAGAGAAACCAATTACACTTTCTGAATGTGGTAACACTATCAGAAAGGAAGAGAGAATTCATGCAAAACCAGAAAATCAGGAAATGTAACAGCCAGAGTTCAGTTACAGAAATGGAAAAAGGTTTCTAAATCAAATCTCAACATTTTCAGGAAAACCAAACCACACTCTGCTTTATTCCCCTTCATGGTGCCTTAGGATGCTATTGCCACTTTAGGTACTAGTTTGACTCTCTTGCTGCCATTATGGGTTCATGCTACTGGTGCTGGTGCCCTATTTTGGAGCCTTGGGTGTTCCTCCCATAGTAGTTTGCTTTTTGGCTTGTTATATTGGGGCGTGTTGTACCCAGAATAAAAATGGGTACAAAATACCCCAGTATAACACCCCTGTTCTAAAATTCTTCTTTATCTTCTATCCCTCCACAGTCCCAGCCCGGTTCTCCCTCTCTGTTTGTTGATTAATGTTTATACTGGGATGCTTTGTCCATTAAAGCCCTCAGTCTGTAGGAAGAAATACCAGGAAAACAGAAAACAAACAGGAGAGAAACCATTTCTATTTTCTGAGTGTAGTAAAAACTATCAGAAGGGCAGGAAACTAATGCAAAACCAGTTACAGAATATGGGAAAAGGTTTCTAAATAAAATAACCCTCACCCCTTTCCAGGAAAACCAGACTACACTCATTAGAGAACTATTCACATGTTCTGAATGTGATAACAGTTTCCAACAAAAGGCCCATTTCACAAGAAAATAAAATTTCCACCCAGCAGCTAAATCAAGTTCAAGCAGAGAATATAAAAAAAAGCTTATTTCAAAAACATTATACTTATTACAGTTAATTGTCTTGTACTGAATATGACAGTTCAATTGGCAAGTGTGCTTCAACAGACTGATTGACATCTCCTGTTCCATTCTGCTGCATTGCTTTATTCTTAGGCTATACCTTGGGGGCCTTTGTGACACTCATCCTTGCTGCCATGCTCAGACTTTACACCTTGGAATTCTTTCTGCTAATGTGCTTTGCTGCCAAACTCCAGACCTTACACCTTAAGGTGGTCCTGCCACTTTAGGGGACTGCTTTGTACCTCTCATGATGCCTTTCTTTGTGCTGCTCTACCCCTTTACTGGTGCCTGGATGTTTTTCCAGCCACCTTTTCTGCACTGCTACCACTTCTTGGTGCCTGGAAATGAGAACTGCAAGTGAGGTGATCAAATTTGCTGATGACACAAAATTATTCAAAGTTGTTAAAACAGAAGAGGATTGTGAGAAATTGCAAGAGAACATTGAACAACTGGGAGACTGGGCATGCAAATGAAATTTAATGTGGACAAGTACAAAGTGTTACATTAGGAAAGAGTAACCCAAATTACAGCTACACAATGCAAGGTTCCACATTAGGAGTCACCATTCAGGAAAAGGATCTAGGCATCATCATTGATAATACATTGAATTCTGCTCAGTGTGCAGCAGCAGCCAAGAAAGCAAGTAGAATGCTAGGGAGTATTAGGAAAGGAATGGAGAATAAAACTAAGAATATCATAATGCCTTTGTATCGCTCCATGGTGTGATCTCATCTTGAATATTGTGTGCAGCTTTAGTCACCACATCTCAAATATGATATAGTAGAATTAGAAAAGATTCAGACAAAGGCAACCAAAATGATAAAGGGAATGGAATGATTCCCCTATAAGGAAAGGCTAAAGAGTTTAGGACTTTTCAGCTTGGAGAAGAGATGGCTTGGAGGAGATATGATGGAGGCCTATAAAATAATGAGTGGAATGGAATGATTAAACTTTAATCAGTTATTTACTCTTTTGAAAGTACTAAGAGCAGGGGCACACAATGAAGTTACTGGGTAATATATTTAAAACTAATATGAGAAAATATTTTTTTACTCATCGCATAATTAAGCTCTGGAATTAATTGTTAGAGAATTTGGTGAAAGCTATTAGTGTAGCTGCATTTAAAAATGGTTTGCTTATTTTTCATATAAACAGCTGGGAATCTATCAACCCCTTGGGATCCTGCCAGGTACTTGTGACCTGGATTGGTCACTGTTGGTAAAAGAATACTAGGCTTGATGGACCTTGGTCTGACCCATTATGTCAAGTCTTATGTTCTTATGTTAATGCCACTTTGGATGGCAGTTTGCCTCTCATGCGACCATCAAGAGTTTACACCACTGTTACTGGTGTCCTATTTTGCAGTCATGGGGTGTTTTTTCTCACACTAGCTTTCTTCTTTGCTCCTATGATGATATCTTGGAGAAATCCTATCAATGCTGATACCATTTTGCTCCTTTACGGAGCCTTAGGCTACTCATGCCATTTTGGTGCCACTTTGCCACAGTCTAGGTAACTTGGAGCTCTTTCCCCCATAAGTTCCATGAGACATACTGGAGTCCAAAATAGGCTGCTATGCTTCCCCTATTGAGTTTACTAGCAAATGAAAAATGAAGCAAATGAATAAACAAATCATTTTTCTTTGACTTGAAACTAAAGGAACTAACTTTAAAACAAATGTATGAAAGAAAATATTTGGTTTTCTTCTGCACATCTCTACAAATTAAACACAATAATGGAATAATGGGAGATTAGATCCCTAATATTGATTAGTAAATGTCTTGTCGGGGAATGCTAGGAAGATATAGTTTCTAGATGCTATAAATTACTACTTTATGAATAAATGGTCCTGGAACCCATGAGAGGAGGGAATACTCCAGATTTAATCCTCACTATGATGCAGGATCTGGAGGGACAGGTAATTGTGATGAGGCCAGTTCACAATAGTGATCATAACCTAATCAAATTTAACATAATAGAAGGGAGGACATTAAGGAAAACTATTGTGGTAGCATTTAACTTTAAACAAGGAGACTATGATAACGTGAAAATTTAGAAAACAAAAAGCTAAAAAGAGTAGTTGCAATGGTTAAACATTTAAATGATGAATGGATGCTTTTTAAAAACACCATCTTGGAAGACAGACAAGATGTATTCCATGTATCAGAACAGGTAGAAAGAAGACCAAATGACTGCTAACATAGTTAAATGGTGAAGTGAAAGAGGCTATTAAAGCCAAATGATATCTATCAAACACTGAAACATATATCCTAATGAAGAAAACAGGAGAGAACACTAGCACTGGCAAGTTAGATGTAAAGCATTAATAAGGCCATCCAAAAGAAAATTTGAAAAGAAGCTTGCCAGATAGGAAAAAAAACCAAAATAAAAACTTTCAAGTATATTCAAAGCAAGAAACCTTTGAGAGAGTCAGTTGGACTGGTAGATGATGATGGGGTAAAAGGGGTGCTCAGGATCAACAAAGCCATATCAAAAAAACGAAATAAATTCTTTGCTTCCATTTTTATGGAGGAGGGATTCAGAAAGATAGCTGTGCTGGACACATTCTTTGAAGTTCAGAAAAACTGTCAAGTGAAGCAAATCACAGTAAACTGGGAACATGTAATAGAGTAAACTGACAAATCTAAAGAGTAACAAAGTTTCTGAAAAAAATAAAAATGAAAATTGAAAGGTGGCCAATATACACCCATTGTTTAAAAGGGTTCTTAGAGTGATCAAGAACTTGGTACTAGTCGAAATGGTAGAAAACTATTCTAAAGAACAAAATTACTGACTGTCTGGATAGACACACATTATGGGGACAGAGCCAACATATATTTAGCAAATAGAAGAATTATAAATCTGATTTTTTGAAGGCGTTAATAAACATGTGGACAAGGGAGAGTCAGTTGATACAGTGCATCTGGATTTTCAAATGGTGTTTTGCAAAATACCTTATGAGTGGCTCATCAGGAAATTAAAAAATCATGGGATAGGAGGTAATATCCTATTGTGGATTGGTAACTGGCTAAAAAAGGGGTTTTCAACTCAGTCCTCAGGACATACCTAGCCAGTCAGGTTTTCAGGATATCCATAATGAATGTACATGAGAGAGATATTGATGGTGGATATCCTAAAAACCTGAGTGGCTAGGTGTGTCCCGAGGACTGGTTGAGAATCCTTAGGCTAAAACATAGAAAACAGAGAGTAGGACTAAATGATCATGTAACTCTTTTATCTAAAGTGGCATATTCCCCAATGGCACATAAAAATAATGTATACTGGAACAGTCTTCATTAGTATTTGTCCTCTCCTTCTTGTTTTATCCCAGGGGTGAGTCCTTCTTATGATTGCTGGGGGGGGGGGGGGGGGGGGGGGGGGGGCCGAGGGCGGATGCTGATGCTTATGGCTCAGGCAGTGGTATGAATCTTTCAACAGTATGTCTTATCTGTTTATCAGATAATGTGCTATAATGCTACTAAACTGGGACAGGTAAGTGGAATCAGAACTGGGTGTTCAAAATAATAGTTTACTGATTTGTAAAAGTTAAAGTTAATCAATGTCCAATCAATAAACAGAAATTACAGCTGAATGTCCTCTTCTCTCTGTGTAATGTCTCTGGCTCAGGCTCTTTGGGTGATTTCCTACCACTCCTGTACTGAGGGTATAAGTAAAATCCTACTCTGCACGGGATCCCTTTATAACTTGGAACAATCCCACCACAGTTGCTTTTACTTTTACCCAGCCTGTGTCTGTGTCTCTGGAAGGTCTCCAATTATGGTCGTCTTCCTTCTTTCTCCAAACTCAGTTCTGATGACTTTCAGAGGGAAAGGTCTACAGATGACAAAGATCAGGCTATACAGCCCAGACTCCACGGGAGTGGAGGGGTAACAGAAACCTCCTTGCAAACAGAAAGAGAAGTCCTTCAAACAACTATACAAAAGCTCTCTGGGGTGCTACTGTCACTGCAGTTCTTCTCTGACCTAGAAAGGAGCTAACAGGACTTCAGTATTCCACAGAATGGCCATCTCCAGGAGGAACCCAGGCTACACTCCAGTAAAAACAACTCTCAATGAGAAAATCTTAAATAAAGTATCTGTCCTAAACTTAAGGTAGATCCTTAACAAGCAGGGAGTGACTAGAAAGGATTTTTCTCCCAAAATATACCTCACTCTAAATATAATAATCTAAGAGCGAATTAGAGGTGTGCATCCATTTTCCACATATTTGTAATCCGCAACTTATTTTTTGCTATCTGTTAAATACGTGGGTAGGCGAAACGCATCGCGACTCCCCATGTATTTAACAGATTTCTGTTTTATTCGGCCTCCTAAATAAAAATTTAAACCCCCCCCCACCCTCCTGACCCCCCCCAAGACTTACCAAAACTCCCTGGTGGTCCAGCGGGGAGTCCGGGAGCCATTCCTTGCACTCTCACACCTCGGTGCTGGTTTCATCATGGCGCCGATAGCCTGTGTCACAGGGGCTACCGGTGCCATTGGTCAGCCCCTGTCACATGGTCACCGGTGCCATCTTGTGCTCCTACCATGTGACAGGGGCTGACCAATGGCACCGGTAGCCCCTGTGACATAGTATGGGCAAAGGCTATCGGCGCCATTTTGAGACCTGGCATTGGACGGCAGGTCGCTCCGGGACCCCCTTGGACCCACAGGGACTTTTGGCCAGCTTGGGGGGCCTCCTGACCCCCACAAGACTTGCCAAAAGTCCAGCGGGGGTCCGGGAGCGACCTCCTTGCACACCGGCCGTCCGATGCCAATACTCAAAATGTCGCCGATCGCCGTCATAGTGAGGGCAAAGGCGATCGGCGCCATTTTGAGACTCAAAATCGCCGTCCGATGCCAATACTCAAAATGGCGCCGATAGCCTTTGCCCATACTATGTCACAGGGGCTACCGGTGCCATTGGTCAGCCCCTGTCACATGGTAGGAGCACAAGATGGCGCCGGTAGCCCCTGTGACACAGGCTATCGGCGCCGTGATGAAACCGGCAAACGAGTGCAGCGATGGCTTCCTGACTCCCCGCTGGACCACCAGGGAGTTTTGGTAAGTCTTGGGGGGGTCAGGAGGGTGGGGGGTTGTAGTTAATTTTAATTTTAGCTGGGACAATAATTTAACTCGCCGTAGTAACGTATTTACAGATCGACAACTTATGGAATTCTCCATACTTCTGCATGAAACGGAATTGACCCCCCACGAATACGTATCACGTACGCAACGAAAACTTTTGCTGCACATCTCTAGAGCGAATCACTCTCTAAAACCTGAACTCAAATGTCACACCTAATCTACTCCTAGTCCCCACTTATAGACAAAGGATCCACCTACTATAGACAGCCTCTGAGGGAGGTGCTGATAAGTGGTGTCTCCTTTTGCTAGCTAACTTCTCTGGTAGGGAACTAGGGCCATCTAGTGGCCAACCAGGGGTTGCCATAATCATTTCTTTCCATAGAGAAAGATAAATAGTATCAGCAAGCTGGACATGAGAGACTGAAAAACTGTCCTCATCAGTCGTCTCAATCATGTACCCAAAATTAATCTTTAAACAATGTCCTCGATTCACCTGTATTTACATTTTATTTTCGTATGCAATTAAACACTAAGCCTCTAAAACATAGTTCTTGAAAGCCAATAATAGTGCTATAAACAGATGTCAGCTGGTATTTCGTTAAAACACTAAGGGGTAGATTTTCAGACAGGGCGCCCTCGCGTACTTTTGTAGGCGCATCAGGCGCAAACAAAAGTACGCTGGATTTTAGTAGATACGCGCGGAGCCGCACGTATCTGCTAAAATCCTGGATCGGCGCGCGCAAAGGCTACCGATTTCGTGTAGCCGGCGCGTGCCGAGCCGCGCAGCCTACCTCCGTTCCCTCCGAGGCCGCTCCAAAATCGGAGCGGCCTTGGAGGGAATTCGCTAACACCCTCCCCTCACCTTCCCCTCCCCTACCTAACCCACCCCCCCGGCCCTGTCTAAACCCCCCCTACCTTTGTTGGGGGATTTACGCCTCCAGAGGGAGAAGTAAATCCCCACGCGCCAGCAGGCCACTGGCGCGGCCTAGACGCAACCCGGGGGCGGTTCCGGAGGGGCGCGGCCACGCCCCCGGGCCCGCCCCCGAAACGCCGCGTCCCGCCCCGAAAACGGCGCGCCGATCGGCCCCCGTCCCCAACACACCCCCCTCGGAAAACCCCGGGACTTACGCGAGTCCCGGGGCTCTGCGCGCGCCGGCAGGCCTATGTGAAATAGGCGCACCGGCGTGCAAGCCCTGCTCGCGTAAATCCGGGCGGATTTACGCGAGCAGGGCTCTTAAAATCCGCCCCAAAGTGTATATGCAAATTCTTAACTTGAACAGTGTTTTGCTTTGGATGTCAGCGTCTCATCTTGTCATTGAGAATTCAAACTGTATGCACATATTTTGTTTGGAGCTCTTTTTGGTTATATGTTATCGTTTTAGCTGTCAAGTTGCACTTTATATTGAGTGAAAGATAAATAGTGACATAGCTCTGTGATCTGTACTGGAACCAGTGCTTTTTAATATAAGAACATAAGAACATAAGAAATTGCCATGCTGGGTCAGACCAAGGGTCCATCAAGCCGAGCATCCTGTTTCCAACAGAGGCCAAACCAGGCCACAAGAACCTGGCAATTACCCAAACACCAGGAAGCTCCCATGCAACTGATGCAAATAATAGCAGTGTATTCCCTAAGTAAACTTGATTAATAGCAGTTAATGGACTTCTCCTCCAAAAATGTATCCAAACCTTTTTTTTAACCCAACTGCACTAACCACATCCTCTGGCAACAAATTCCAGAGTTTAAATGTGCGTTGAGTGAAAAAGATTTTTTTTTCCGATTAGTCCTTAAATGTGCTACTTGCTAACTTCATGGAATGCCCCTAGTCCTTCTATTATCCGAAAGTGTAAATAACTGATTCACATCTACTCATTCAAGACCTCTTATGATCTTAAAGACCTATATCATATTCCCCCTCTGCCATCTCTTCTCCAAGCTGAACATGCTAACCTCTTCAGCCTTTCGTCATAGGAGAGCTGTTCCATCCCCTTTATCATTTTGGTTGCCCTTCTCTGTACCTTCTCCATTGCAACTATATCTATTTATAGTTATAAATATAACAATATATTTATACATGGTCTGGATAAAGGTATGATGAGTGAGGTTAACAAATATACAGATGACACAAAATTATTCAAGCTAATTAAATTACAAGTTGATATGAGGAATTGGTGAAACTGGGGAATTGGGCATTTAAATTGCAGAAGAAATGTAATGTGGACAAGTGTAACGTGATGCATATAGGGAAGAATAAACCAAACTATAGTTACTTGATGCTGGGTTCCATATTAGGTGTCATCACCAAGGAAAAAGATCTTGGAGTGCTGTGAAAAATATTTGAAAATCCTTGCCTCAATGTGCAGCATTGGTTAAGAAAGCAAATAGAATATTGGTTATTATAAGGGAAAGGAATAGAAAATGAAACAGAGATATCATAATGCCTCTTATCAATCCATAGTGTGCAGTTCTGGTTGCCCCATCTGAAAGAAAGATATATCAGAACTAGAAAAGGTACAAATTGATAAAGGGGATGGAATGGCTCCCCTTTGAAGAAAGGCTAAACAGGTGTCAGGCAAAATAGTAAAAACTATCATAAAGATTAAAATTGCTGATTATATAGATAGGCATAGTTTAGTGCAGGGGTCGGGAACCCATGGCTCGCGAGCCAGATATGGCTCTTTTGAGGGCTGCATCTGGCTCGCAGACAGTCGCCACACTTTCCCGCTGACCTAGCTGCTCCCCGGTCCTCCTCCGCCCGGGCTTAAAATGCTGTCAGCCCGGGCGGAACGCGGCAGGACAGCTGGAGTGTCAGCGGCACCGGCGTGTTCTCTTCTTCCCGCCCCCCCCGCGGGCCGGAAGAGGAAGTGGAGAGTATCGGGTGCGTGCGCGGCAAGAAGAGGCCACGCTAGTGCGCTCGGCATCGGCCCGAAGAAAAAGACTGCAGCGCGGCTCGGAGGAAAATGAAGAGCTTCAACCGCGGCCGATGGGACTCCGCCTCCGCTGAAAATGAAGAGGTTAGCGTTGGGAGGAGGCTGCTGCTGCTGCCGCGAGTTCCCGGGGTGGGGGGAGAGAGAGTGAATGAGTGAGCTCATTCACTCTCTCTCTCCCCCACCCCGGGAACTCGCGGCAGCAGCAGCAGCCTCCTCCCAACGCTAACCTCTTTTCATCAGCGGAGGCGGAGTCCCATCGGTTGAAGCTCTTCATTTTCCTCCGAGCCGCGCTGCAGTCTTCTTTTCTTCGGGCCGATGCCGAGCGCACTAGCGTGGCCTCTTCTGCCGCCGCACACCGATACTCTCCACTTCCTCTTCCGGGCCGCGGGGGGCCTGTGTGTGTGTGTGTGAAGAGATTGCATGTATGTGAATGATTGAGAGCCTGTACATGTGAAAGAGAGTATGTCTGTGATTGAGAGCCTGCCTGTGAGAGAGAGAGAGCATGAATGTAAGTTTACCATTGGGAACCTGTATGTGTAAGTTTGTGATTGAAAACCTGTTTGTGTGAAAGAGTATGTGTGTATGATTGAGATCCTTTGTGTGAGAGAGATCATGTGTATGTATGATTAAGAGCCTGTGTGTATAAGTAAGAGAGATCATGTGTGTCTGTGTGTGATTGAGAGCTGATTTAGGTGAGGGATGAGTATTGAGAGCCTGTGTGTAAATGAGAGAAAGAGAGGACATGTTTGTAAGCATGTGAATGAGAGTCTGTGTGTGAGAGAAAAAGACAGCATGTATTTATGTGATTGAAAGCCTGTGTGTGTGTGTAAGCGTGAAAAGATAGACAGCAGTATGTAAATGTGTAATTAAGAGCCTATATAAGTGAGAGAGAAAAAGCATGTGTATATGTGAGTACTGAGAGCATTGTATAGGTGTGTCATTGAGAGCCAGTGTGAGAGAGAGCGCTGGTATGTGACTGAGAGGAGAAAGTTCCAAGCAAACCACCCCGCCTCCTGCTAATGCAAAACAATCTCAGGACACCTGGATATCAAACGTTCCCAGGTATGCAGAGCAAAAAAATTTTTGTATCCTTATTATTTTTCATTACTGGGTCTTTGTGTCTGCTATTTTGAAATATTTTGTTGGTATCTGGAAATGTTTTAATGAGTTTTTAATTATTGGATATTCCACTCATCAGCTGTTTCGAAATATGTTCTTTTTGTTAGTACAGTTTTACTGCTGATGATTTTATATTTCTTGATTTGTTTTATAAGGATGGGTGATGTTTCTTTTTTCCTTTGTTACACTGCATACAGAGACTCTGGCTTGTTGCAGTTTCCAATTCAGTTTTTTCTACATGCTTCTTGTTATGCGTTTTGGTCTTTTATTCTATGTTAGGTGAGGGACAGCACGTGATTCAGGTGAGGTTTTCTGCTGGCGTGTAGTTTCTGTGTAGGACTCTATAGCAGCCTGACTTGGTCCGTTTTCCTAATAGGAGATGTATTGGTGTCTTAAGGCCTGGTGTAATATTTTCAGAGACTTATTGTACTTTAAAAGTGTGATCTTACATAAAATGCACACATTTACTTGTATTTAGTTTTAAACATATTGTATGGCTCTCATGGAATTACATTTTAAAATATGTGGCGTTTATGGCTCTCTCAGCCAAAAGGTTCCTGACCCCTGGTTTAGTGGATCAAAGACAATATGGATTTAGCCAAGGGAAGTTTTGTCTCACCAATCTGCTACATTTTTTAAGCGCATAAATATGTGGATAAAAGTGAACCCGTTGATATAGTGTATCTGGATTTCCAGAAAGCATTTGACAAGTCCCTCATAGTTTCTGGTCTTCCTGTCATTTCTTTATTATTTATCCCCCCCCCCCCCATGTATATTTCTTTCTATCCACCAGCTATGTACCCTCAGATCATTATCTTCTCTCACTTCCTTCTAATCTTACCCTTCTGCCACTGCCATCTCTCATCATCTCTTCTTTTGTCTCCCCTCTAAACATGATCTCTACTCATCTTACACTACCCTCTCTTGGTTTACTTATACTATCAAATCCCCTCCTCTATATCCACACAGTTCTTTTCCCAGGCCCCTTCACCTCTCTCTCTTCTTCTTAAATTACTTTCACCTAGCTACTCACCCCCCCTGCTCCCCTTATTACAGTCCATGTCCTTTCTCCCAGCTTGTATCCCTTTTTCCATTCTCTCAGCTATTTTCCCCATTCTCACAGTCCATGCCCTCCAGCCCCTCACCCTCACAGTCTGAGTCTACTCCTCTCCTCCCACAATTCTTCTTCCAATCCTCTTCTCTTCACAGTTCTTCACTTCCTCCTCTCCCAGCCAGAATTCCTCCTTTCAGTTCCTCTCCTAGACTCTCACAGCAATGAACCCACAGAACTGGTGCCCTTGCGTGCATGCAAAAACACACAGACTCTCTCTCTCACACACACACACACACAGACATTCTTACACACACACACAGACATTCTTACACACACACAGACTCACACACACAGAGACATTCTTACACACACACACAGACATTCTTACACACAGGCTCACTTACTCTTCTCCCCCTCCAGTGCAAGTGACAGCAGCCTCTTCTTTGGACCCACTTGGGGTTGGGACCCTTCCTCTCTCTCCTGCTTGCATGGGCCAGTGCTGCTTCTTGCTCTTGCTCAATTCTCTCTTCTGGCTGCACAGGCACAGCTGACGCTGCTCTGTTTTATGTGCCAGGACCACGCCTTCCAGCCGATGCCGTTGCTGTTTCCCCACAGTGATTTTTACCAACTCCTTCCAGTGGCGTGGGCCAATGCCACATGAATTCCTCTTCCAGGCTTGCACAGGCAGAATGGAGGAGGCACAATTGCCATGGTTCTGCCACTAGGAAGATTCCATTGATGATTTGCTGCTTATAGATCACATCTGAGCAGGGCTGATGGAAGGACTAGGGCGCCTAGTCACAGGCTCTGGTTGTGGTAGCCCCTGACTCCCACAATCTCTCTGAATTAACTTTTGGGTCAGTTTAACTAGGGTCCCCAACAGTTCAGTGCTTGCGGCTTTGCCCCCCCCCCCCCACCCCACCCCTCGGTATGGGAGAGGGAAAGAGAGAGGACACTGCCAGCAAGGTCACAGAAGCGAAAGAATGCTGATTTCATTTGTACATCCCCTCCCCCCACCACATGTATGGTTTTTCCAACTTGTTGTATCACTGGATGATCTATACAACTTATATTTACAGACTGCATCCCAAATTATTTCCTAAAGATACCCTAATAACTGGTTTTGTTTTTTCTGTTTCCTATGCATCCTGATGTTAGACAATACAAGACCAGACTAAAGGACAGGAAAAGCAGGATGCAAAAAAATTGTTGCAAGCATTTATAATTTTTGAAAGCCGAAGAATTTCAATGAGCAAGTTTTACAAGTGAAAACATGTGCAAAAGCACTGTGGAGCTCTTGCCCAATCTTTCTGTTTTAGCTTTCTGCTATCAAGGTCTCGGCAGCATTGTTTCCTCAAGTCTTTGCTTGTTTGAGGGGTCCCAAGGAAAGTTTAGTAAGCAGTGTGACCCTGTAGGGGGGAACACACTGGGTTAGGTAGGTCAGAGGAATAACATCTTTCCACAGCACACACACCTTCTCGGAGGTTGCTGCGATGGGCGATTATTTCAAATGTTGATATAGAGGGACCTCTAGTGTTTTCTTTTTTTTTTTTAATTTTTTATTTATGCTGATTTTTTTACAATCTTACAAAGAAAGAAAGAGAAAATAATACAGATTCTCAATATTTATATAACAGTTGTAACATTCTGTAGAATATATTATGATCTGTAATAAAGAATAAGGAAAAGTAATGCTCCAGGATTGAGAAAGAAATTTGAGCGGTCTAAGGAACAGGATAACCTTTTACATTTGAAAAAGAAAAGACATCTCCTAGATATACTATATTTTCTGCTTCATTCCTATTGCTAATTTCATGGGGGAAAAGAATCAAGAAATTTTCTAACTGTATTTCAAAATAAACATATTTTTGACCATTTCTCCAAACTTCACACCTACATGGTATTTTGCAATCATTTTCCCACCCTTACATTCCACGTCTGTTTCTTAATTCTAAGAATTTTTTTTCCTCCTTAGTTGGGTTGTTCTGGAAAGATCTGGGTAAACCCAGATCTTTCCATCGTGGAAATTTTCTGTTCTTTTTTCATAAACAATCTGAAAACAGCATCTCTGTCTGGTTGCAAAAACAAAACTAACATGTTAATGTTGTTCTATTTTTCAATTTTAGAATCTAGTGGACTTCTAATACCTCAGAAGATTAATGATATTCCTTCAGCTTATTCCCTTCTGCTGTATTACTCTTAATTAGGGATGTGAATGTTTTAGGACGATTAAAATTATCTTCCGTATGGAAAATGGCGCCGGCCATACGCGTATGGCCGGCGCCATTTTCCGTACGAAAACGATTCGCGGCGGGAAATCGCTCCCTGACCCCCGCTGGACCTCCAGGAACTTTTGGCAGCTTGTGGGGGGCCTCCTGACCCCCCACGAGACTTGCCAAAAGTCCAGCGGGGGTCCGGAAGGACCTCCTGCCGTCCAATCGTGTTCGTCTATGGCCGCCGCCATTTTTCGGCGCCATTTTGGAAAAATGGCGCCGGCTGAAGACAACAAGATTCAGGAGCAGGAGCCCGTTCCGGACCGCTGCCGTTCCGGACCGCCGCGGGACCCGCAGGTTATTTACCTCATTTGGGGGGGGTTCGGGAGGGTGGGGGATTTAATTTAAAGGGCGGGGGTGGGTTTTTAGGGGGTTTTAATGTGCCGCCCCGGTTTTTGCGGATTTTTAGATTTTTCACGATTTTTCACGATTTTTTTCACGATATTTTACCCCCCCAAACGGCAACATACGATTCCCTCCCCCTCCCAGCCGAAAATCGATCGTTAAGCGATCGAGGACACGATTCACATCCCTACTCTTAATATCAACATAGTATATTTTAGATATAGTAGGCATTGATTTTTCAGGCCATTTCAATATATATGTTAAATACTCCTTGAACATGTCTAAAAGGTGAGACTAGATTAAGCTTAGCGGAAAGTTCAATACTTTTAAATTTAAGTATTTTTTGTTGATTTTCAATCATCTCTAGTCTTTTATTGGTGTAAATCTCAGTTTTTTGTAAACCTTTGATGACAGGTTTCAAGTGTATTCAATCTTAATTCCATCCCTTGTTTTTCTTTATCAATTTTTCTATCGAGGGATTCCAGTTTTTTTGATTGAAGATTCGCATCAATAGTTTGCTGCGTTAATTTTACTATTGCAGTTCCAGAGAAACAATAGCAGACCATAAAGAATCCAGTGTTATTTCATTTTGGTTTAATTGGTAGTATTTTCAATTCTATTCCTGTTCCTGATTCTTCTTTCCCCTTATAGCTAGGTCCTCTCCTGCCTTCATTTATTAAAGAGGGAAATTTGAAATACTTCTGTAGAAATTACTTGTGGCAGTGGAGGGGTACACGGAGCTCCGGGGCTAAGAGATGTTTCGGTCGGTAGATCAGGCACCCACTCAGTGCCTCTATCTACAATGACCACTCCTCCGGTTGAATTCTAGGAGTGGATGAAAAGGAATGCCGTATCTCGAGATTGAAGTGGCTCAGATAAAGAGGGTGTTGTTACCTCTCTTATCTTTGCCTTTCTTTTTGTATGCGGCATTTTATTAAAGAAATATATTAATGGTACCACAGTAATAGTTTTCTCCAAAGTTCTTCTCTATTTAAAAAAATAACCTGGGCGGGTTGGGAGCATTGGGATAAATAAAGGTGATAACTCACTTTACGAGAATATCCGAGCAAGCCCAGGTACTTCCCAGTGGCGACAAGCGCCGAGGGAGACTGGCTTTAAGACGCCAGTCGCTGGATTATGACGTCAGCGTTGCTGGTCCGTGGGCGGCGCTCCGGAAACCGGGAAGCAAGTTTCCTTCACCCTTTCACAAAGTAAGAATTTGTAGGCTCACCAGGCAAATTTTTAAGGCAAAGAGTTCTCTTTTTCCCCACTCCTTTTCCCAACCTCAAGTGTTTTCTAAGAGTAGTGAGAAGCAGCAGTCGTAGGAGAGAGTAAATGTGAGAGCTCAAGGGATGGGGGGAGAATTTATTTCGCAGGCAGAATACCTTGGCTGGAGTTAGAACCTTTGCTTTCTTTCAGATAATAGCTGGACACCCGAAGCTAAGGGCTCTCTTATTTATTTATTTTTTTCTTTGGAAGGAAGATTTTTCCGCCTTTCCTTCCTAAAGAAAGAAAGAAGAGATTGCCCCAAGAAATGGAAGCCTCAAGGTTTCTTGTCCAATGTGGGAGGGAGCCTGGTAGCTAAATTTATGGAAGAAGTTTTTTAATTTTATGGCTGGAGGTTGTCCTGTGGTATTGGAAACCTTGCAGTTTGTCCAGTGGCATACAGGGTGGAGAGCAGGGAGAGGCCACGACCCTGGACATCAGACTTTGGGAGGGCACTGACCAGCCATCGAGTATCAATACTCGATGCTTCTGCTTCTCAGGTGTGTGCACAATACCTAGGAAATCTGACTCCTTCCCTCCCGTTCCCTTGCATGCTTTCCTGCCGGTGGGGGTGGGAGTTTGAAACAGGGGGATTAGGAACAGAATGATCCTTCTTTTCTTTGCCTCTGTCTATTCCAAGCCCACCCCTTCCCTTACTGTTCCCTGCAGCACAGAGGGGGAGACAGATCAAGAGGAAGAGAGGGGTTGGATTAGGGAACAAAGTGGAACTTTTCTTATCTGTCAAGTCTGCTCCAGCCTCAGCCCTACCACCATTAGGGATGTGAATCGTTTTTTGACGATTTAAAATATCGTCCGATATATTTTAAATCGTCAAAAATCGTTAGAAGCGCGATACAAAAGGAATTCCCCCGATTTATCGTCAAAAATCATAAATCAGGGGGAGGGAAGGGGGAGGGCGGAAAAACCGGCACACTAAAACAACCCTAAAACCCACCCCGACCCTTTAAAATAAATCCCCACCCTCCCGAACCCCCCCAAAATGCCTTAAATTACCTGGGGTCCAGAGCGGGGGTCCCGGTGTGATCTTTTACTCTCGGGCCTGCGGTGCGTTGTAGAAATGGCGCCGGCGCTACCTTTGCCCTTTGTTTTTTGTCCCCCGATGTCAGGAGCGTAGGAGATTGCTCCCGGACCCCCGCTGGACCCCCAGGGACTTTTGGCCAGCTTGGGGGGGCCTCCTGACCCCCACAAGACTTGCCAAAAGTCCAGCAGGTGTCCGGAACGACCTCCTGCAGTCGAATCGTTTTGCCGTACGGCCGGCGCCATTTTGTGCAAAATGGTGCCGGCCGTACGGCAACATGATTCGACTGCAGGAGGTCGTTCCGGACCCCCGCTGGACTTTTGGCCAGCTTGGGGGGGCCTCCTGACCCCCCACAAGACTTGCCAAAAGTCCAGCAGGTGTCCGGAACGACCTCCTGCAGTCGAATCGTGATGCCGTACGGCCGGCGCCATTTTGGCCAAAATGGCGCCGGCTGTACGGCAAAAACGATTCAAGGCAGGAGGTCATTCCTGGACCCCCGCTGGACTTTTGGCAAGTCTTGTGGGGGTCAGGAGGCCCCCCCCAAGCTGGCCAAAAGTCCCTGGGGTCCAGCGGGGGTCCGGGAGCGATCTCCTACGCTCCTGACGTCGGGGGACAAAAAACAAAATGGCGCCGGCGCTACCTTTGACCTGTTATATGACAGGGCAAAGGTAGTGCCGGCGCCATTTCTACAACGCACCGCAGGCCCGAGAGGTAAAAGATCACACTGGGACCCCCGCTCTGGACCCCAGGTAATTTAAGGCATTTTGGGGGGGTTCGGGAGGGTGGGGGATTTATTTTAAAGGGTCGGGGTGGGTTTTAGGATGTTTTAGTGTGCCGGTTTTCCCGCCCTCCCACGATTTACGATTTACACGATATTACAAAAACAAAACTGCGACGATCCGCTTCCCTCCCCCCCCAGCCGAAATCGATCGTTAAGACGATCGATCACACGATTCACATCTCTAACCACCATTCCTCCTGTTCTCTTCACCCTGACTGGGAAGGAAGGGGCTGGAGAAGAAAGCAGAGAGCTGTTCTCAGTTGACTGACGATGCTTGCACAGCCCTGTGTGCTCATTCCTAGCCAAGAAGATAGGACTGGGTTTGGGGAGGGAGGAAGGAATAGGGGTGCGCAGATGTGGTGAGGTCATGGAGGAGAAGAGTGCTGAAATAAAATTTGCGAATAGAGGGAAGAGTGATGAGCTCATCCATGGAGGAAGGAAGATAGAGAGAGAATGTGTGTGTCAGTTACAGAGAAGGAGTCTGCTTGTCCATTTGTGTGTGTGTGTGTTAGAGAAAAGCTGAGGATCTATGTGCACTTGACATTGCTGCCCCTCTCCCGTGCAGCCTCCTGCGTGAGCGATTATGCTTCTCTGCTGAGCCCTCCTGTGCCATTGTGTTCCCTCATTCCCACCCCCACCCCCACCTTTCCTGACTCCCTTTTGCTACAGCTCACCACCCAGCACTTTCACCTGTGCCACCATTTTCCCTTCCAGCAGTTGGCAAAAAGGCAGGATCTTGTTCCCATTTTTGGCTCTCACTTCAATATGCCCTTCACTGTTATCGGCCCCAGTAGGCACACTGTGTGGCTGCACAGACCACCATACATTAATGCATCTCTCTATATGAGGCGGCGTGCAGTGTGATGTAATGAGGCAACAGTGACGTATGAAGGCCCAGGAAAAGCATGGACAGAAGTGGAACAATCCTAAAGTTCCTTTTTTACATTTGTATTATTGTATTTTCTGTGACATTATTGCTGTGAGAAAGATGGGGGTGGGGGGAAGGGAACAAATGGAAACATTGGCCTTTGGGCACCAGAGTCCATGGTGCCCTAAGTTCATGCCCATGTCTCTGGCTTGAGGGATTCAGTGCAAATACAAAAGAGACTTTTTGGAGACGTGAGTACCCAGTTGGTGCTCCTTTGCTGGAAAAAAGAAAGGGTCACCAACCCAGAATGCTCATCCAGAGGAGTTCACAGACTACCTGGTACATTGAGGAGAAGAGGAGTGGAGTTACAGAGACCAACCAATGGATCACAGGTACAAAGAGGAATCCTGTGTAACAAAGAGGACCCTTAACATCTACAGTATCCCAGGAGAGCTGTAAACTCCAGGAAGGAACCAGAGGGAATACCCAAAGGGCTATTCAAGGAATTTACTGACTGTATGTTTCATGTACATTATGGACTGTACATCAAGGAAAGGCACTAGATGTCAAGTTAAAACTTTACTGAGGAATTTCTTCAATAAATAAATGTTTGTATTGGAACACCACAAGTGTATGAGGACTATTTTGTATCTCAGTGGTTAAGATAAAGAAGGGGGGGAGGGTAACATTTTTTTGTTGTTAAATATAATAGCTAAGAAAATATGTTAAAACTAAAATTTATGGTAAAGTTGGCTGTCACAGTGTAGGGTTTCAGGGTTTCCATCTCCAGCTCTCAGTAAACGTTGTTAGCTGATTGGGGCTGTCAAGAGCCCATGCTGGAACCTAGAAGTTGCTGGAAACTGTTAGTGTACTGTATCCATGGTAACCCAAGTGCTTCATGCTAGGCTGACAGGACAGTTGTGTCAGTTAGAATCCAGTAAGTGAGAGAGCAGAAAGTGATATACCTGATCTCTATTCTGAGACTGCTCTAAGGTGCCAGTAAAAACACCATGTTAAGCACAGAGAGGACAGGCACACGATTATTTATTTATTTATTTGTTTATTTGTTTATTTAGTGTTTTTCTATACCGGCATTCAAGATAAGAATCACATCATGCTGGTTTACATTTAACAGGGGGTGTAAAAATAAAATAAAATAAAACAGTACCTGGTGAAGAGAAACTATGAAGTTACAATTAAAACAAGGATGTTCAAAACTGGGTGAAGAAGAAAAGGCTAAAGGAATTTAATAGAAAGAGCAATTATTTACAATGTTCTAGGAATATCTGACAATGGTTGTCGTGAATTGAGATTCAGTTGGGGTCTGGAAAGGCTTGATTAAACAACCACGTCTTGAGCCTTTTTCTGAATGTTAGAAGGCACGGTTCCTGTCGAAGATCCGGTGGAATGGAGTTCCATAGTGATGGTCCTGCTGTGGAAAAGGCCCGGTCTCTAAATGTATTATATTATATGAGAGAGAGAGCATGAATGTAAGTGATTTAGTGAAAGTGTATATAGAGATTTGAACCAAAGGTAAGGTTTAGGCTCAGGATAGGACAGTTAGGGGCAGATTTTTAATCCTATGTGTGCGGGGTACATTTGTGCGTGCTACCCAGTGCGCACAAATGTACACCCAATTTTATAACATGCGCGTGCTGCCGCACACATGTTAGAAAATCCAGGGTCAGCGCGCGCAAGGGGGTGCACACTTGTGCACCTTGCGCGTGCCTAACCCTAGGGGAGCCCCGATGGTTTTTCCCGTTCCCTCCAAGGCCGCTCCGAAATCGTGTTTACTTCTGGATTCCATATGGATCCAGAGAAAGTGTTAGCCATTAAGGATTGGCCTCGTCCTGTTGGAGTGAAGGTTCTTTAATGTTTTTTGGGGTTCGCAAACGTTTACCGACACTTCATTCCCATTACTCTCAGAAGGTAGCACCACTCAGTGCGGTAACCAAAAAGGGGGCCAATGCCAGAGAATGGCCTACAGAAGCAATCCAGGTGTTCGAGGAATTAAAACAAGCATTTCTGCTCGATTTTTGCCTGCATCACCCAGATCCCACACGACACTTCGTAGGGGAGGTAGATGCTTCTGACATAGCGGTTGGGGCTATTCTCTGTCAACTATCTGACAAAGGATCACTTCTTCCTTGCTCGTACTTCTCAAGGAAATTTATTCCCATGGAGAAGAATTATGGAATGAGGGACAAAGAACTCTTAGCCATTAAAATGGTGTTTGAAGAGTGGTGTCAGTGGCTTGAGGGGGCTCAACATCCAGTGGTGGTATACACCGATCATAAAAACCTGGAATATCTGTGTTGTGCCTCAACGTCTAAATCCCCGACAAGCTCGCTGGTCCCTGTTTTTTAGCCGCTTTAATTTCTCCTTACGCTTCAGACCAGCCTCCAAAAAGATTCGAGCAGATGCTCTCTCCCATATCACGGAATCTGAGACTCGCCCTTCCGTACCCCAATACATTATCGACCCTTGCTATGATCCATCTTGCAGCACCAACGTGGTGCCTGCTGGAAAGATGGTAGAGCCTCTTCGTTTATGCAAGAAAGTCCTGGCTTGGGCCCATGATTCGCTCACAGCAGGACATCCAGGGAGGCTTCGTACTCAAGAACTTTTGTCTCGTTACTATTGGTGGCCATGTGTAAACCAAGATATCAGAGCATATGTATACTCCTGTCCAACCTGTGCCAAACAAAAACCCCTACCAGGACATCCTTGGGGGTTGCTACAACCGCTTCCTATTCCTTGTGGAACCTTGGACTCATCTTTCTACAGATTTCATTGTGGATTTACCAACATCAGAAGGGAAAGAAGTTATCTGGGTTACAGTAGACAGATTTTCTAAAATGGCTCATTTTGTAGCTCTTAAAAAGCTTCCAACTGCACCAGGACTTGCACAGCTTTTTTCTGAGCATATCTTCCATTACAGGGATTACCACAACATATTAATTCTGATAGGGGAACACAATTTACTGTGAAATTTTGGAAAGTACTTTGTAAAAAATTTGACATTCAATTGGATTTCACTTCAGCTTTTCATCCACAGGGTAATGGGCAAGTTGAAAGAATCAATAGAATCCTAAAGACTTATTACGACTATTCATAGGAGAGAGGCAAGGATAATTGGGTATCTTTACTACCTTGGGCGAAATTCTCTTATAACCATCATACTCAATCAGCCACGGGATTTTCACCATTTCAATTAGTTTATGGTAAACAACTAAAGCCGCCCTTACCTCTTCCATTGACAGTACATTCACCTGCAGCTCAAATTAGCGCTCAACAATTTCAATCGCTTTGGAATTCTACGCAACTAATTTAATTCGGGCTAATTCAGCAGCCAAAAAAGCAACAGATAAACATCGTAGAACAGCACCCGTTTTTCAACCTGGAGATAAAGTTTTGCTCAGCACTCATAATATCCGTCTTAAATTGCCCTCTATGCGTTTAGCTCCCAGATATATTGGACCGTTTGCAATTATTGAGCAAATTGGCATAGTTTTCTTATCGTCTAAAACTACTTCAAAGCTTCGAATTCACAATGTATTTCATGTTTCTTTACTCAAGCCATTAATCACATCTAGGTTTCATAGTGTTCCACCTGAATCTACAAGTACAGCTGCGGATGCAGACATTATTATCAGGTACAAGACATTCTGGATGTTCGTTTCTTTCATCTATGATGGGAGTATTGATTTCCTGGGAGGGTTTCGGCCCAGAGGGAAAACACTTGGGAACCAGCCTCCAATATTTTGGACAAGTCTTTATTAATACAAGTTCACCAGGACAATCCAAGTAAACCTACAACCTCCAGGAAGGTGGAGTAAGAGAGGGGTACTGATATGAAATTACCTTTTGTAGGGTTGGGATTGGGGCAGCAAGATCATCAGCTTCGCTGGTTTGCGCGTTCAGCCGGGGCTTCCGGTGGGGCTCGATCAGGCTCATTTGATTCCTTGCGACTGACGTCGGGGGCACACGTGCGCATACGTGCATGACGTCAGGTCGCACACATGTGCGTTTGTGATTGAGAGTTCAATCGCAGCGCACGCGTGTGCTCAGAATTGACAGGGAAGCTCATGTTAAGATGGAAGGGGCTTCGTGGGAGTGACAGGGGGCTTGAGCTGATTCCAACGGTGGCGGTACGTCACAAATTTCTAGTTTAAATGTACTGAAGAGAAGCGTTCAGGTTGCCTTGACAACCATCAGCAATGTTGAATGCATCTCTTCAGCTTTGTGTCTGCATTTTTACCTTGTATTTTGCCTTTTGCCTTGTATTACATATATTTAATTAGTTTGCCAAGTATTTTTCCTGTTCCTGGTGTTCATGTTATGAATATATTTGGATCTATGCTGTTTTTGTGAATAAATACATTTTGAGAATCTTCGCTGTGCTCAGTTTGACTTCTCAGCTTGAAGGTCAGTTACATTGAAAGACTGTTTGTCCTTAGATCCATCTATGACTTTATAAAATCTTAAGTCAAACAAGAGTCCACAAATTTAACAGCTAACATTAAACTAAGGTTGTTAAGGTAGGCTACAAACTAGAAAGGTGACTTCATCTTGAAAGTACCTGCATAGCTTATCAGGTTAAATTTATGATAGGAAAAAAATATCTTATAGGATTATCTGATTTTAAGATACTCCACAGAATTACATTACAGTGTGAAACTGAGAATTTTTCTTTATCTAAGAAAATCCTTGAGGACACCAAGTAGAGTTCACAATTGGCAGTGAAGAGAAATAGAATACTGACTGAGCTTGAAACTGGGACTTACTGTGATAGTAAGGTAAAAACAAATTCAGCATAAAGGAACTAGTGGCAGAGAGATATTACCAAAAGAGCATACACACAGGATACTTTACCATTATCCACTTCAGTGAGCAAAGTAAAATGAATGAATGTGCATACTCATGACTAAGAGGGCACATGTGGATGAGAGATTTTTTTTTCTCTCATCTCAAGTTTTTTTAATTTCTCCATGCTATAGCTAGAGTAGGGAGATTCAATTATTGTTTTCTTTCAAAAATAACTAGCCCAGTTCCAATGAGTTTACAAAGACATACATTAAGGGAACATCTATAAACTCAAAAGGAGAAGCGGGTTCAGTGAGTGAAGGAACACTCTATTGTTTTAATTAAAGAATAGAGAGGCAATTCACCTCATGCCAGGGAGCAATGCTCTCAAAACAGACTGGTTGCAGTTTCTTCAGGAAGTGTCAATCAGAACCTTTCTAATCACTGTAGTCATGTTCCACTAACAGTGATCTGTCATGCTATGCACGCTAACAGCAGTAGAGAGGATTGAAAATTCCCTTCCACTGTTCAAGCTAAGTGTACACTCATTGCAAATGTCTAAACTAGACTGGAACTAACACATTACAGAAAAAAGCAGAGAGACAGAGAAAGAAAGAGAGTAAAGGAACAAACATAAACAATTGTTTCAAAGATATAAGAAAAGAGCACACAATACAGGAAATGTATTACTTACAGAGGCTGGAAGTTCATGGAAAGAGCCAGTGAGAAAAAAAGATTAAACATAGACATGCAGAGACAGTATAAACAAGAAAAAAAACCCCCATCCACCTTTCCTTTACCTAAGCTGCAACCCTGGGAATGGTGATCTGTCCTGCTGTTCCTGAAAGCATTGATTGAAACACAATGACTCCACATTTCTTACCAAAACATAGTTAATATATTCTTTATAGAAATACTACAGATAACAATAAATATACTTATCTGATTGGTAGGAGTCTGTAGCAGTTCAGCTTGTTCTATTTTACAAACTAAAGGTTTTCTAGGACCTGGTGCAATATTGGCAGTGCTGCTGTTTTCTTGTTATGTGCATTCTGAATGCTAATGCTGTTGTAGGTTTGCTCTATAGGTCCCAAGTGACTTTTTTTGTAGGGTATCAGGTAGCAGATTTTAAAGCAAATTGGAGAAGAAGTATTTTTTCACTCAATGCACAATTATTAAGCTCGGAATTTGTTGCTGGAGAATGTGGTCAAGGGCCTCTAGCATAGCAGGGTTTTTTAAAAGAGGTTTGGACAAATTCCTAGAGGAAAAGTCCATAAACAATCATTAGCCATGTAGACATGGGAAAGCCACAGCTTATCCCAGGGAGTGAGCAACAAGGAACTGGATCTACTCCTTGAGATTCTGCCAGATACTTCCTAATGACTCATATATTGGCCACTGTCGGAGACAGGATGGTTGAGCTCAATGGACTCTTTTGGTCTAACCCAGCTTGGCACTTATGTTCTTATGTTTTGTATTACTTCAATGTACCTGGCAGTGGGAAGAAATTTGTGTTACTGTTACTGAAGTGACACCACTTTGAAATTCACTTAAATTTAAAGTATAAAAGTATGATGTGCAATTATATTGTGATGAGCAGCTTTGAGAGTGAGCCCTTGTGCTGTAGTGTGGCTGATGCAGCCTCGTAGGCGAACTTATGACAGCTGGTGAACGCACCCTGGGCGGGACAGAATGAGCTTCACCTATACCAATTGCCTTCCTCTGCAGGTTGAGTCCTTGGGTTCTGGTGACCGGTAGGTCTTAGGTGGGTCTCTAGGGCAGTGGAGTGAAACAAGAGCCAGAGGCACACTGAGGTCAGGACAGGAAGCAAACTGGAGTGACCAGGAACAGGACAATGGTCGGGGCAGGTGACAGACAAGCATAGACAGGGTGCGATCCAAGAGGTCATGTCCAGGCGGCAGGCCAAGGATGGAAGAAGACACACTGGACGAGACAGTAGGGCAAGGCAAGGCTGGACGAAGCAGTCTGGGAAAGGCAAGGCTGGAACACAGGAGCATAGGAATGCAGAACAACCAGGAACGCAAGAGCAACATGCACTGCTTCTAAGCAGGAGACCTGTTGCTGAGGCAAGGTAATGTTGCGGGGCCTCTGCTTAAATAACCCGGTTGTGCTGACTTCATCAGGAGGTGCCTCTCAGTGTTTCCTGCCGTGGGGCCCATATTATGGGGTAGATTTTAAAAGAAGCGCGATCAGCCTACTTTTGCTTGCGCATCAGACTCAAGCAAAAGTACGCTGGATTGTAGTAGATACGCGCGGAGCCGCGCGTATCCACTAAAAATCCTGATCGGCGCGCGCAAGGCTATCGATTTGTATAGCCTGCCGCGCGCGAGCCGCGCTGCCTCCCCCCGTTCCCTCCAAGGCCGCTCCGAAATCGGAGCGGCTCGGAGGGAACTTTCCTTTGCCCTCCCCTCACCTTACCCTCCCTTCCCCTACCTAACCCACCCACCCGGCCCTGTATACACCCCCCCCTTACCTTTGTCGGGGGGATTTCGCCTCCCGGAGGGAGACGTAAATCACCCGCGCGCCAGCGGGCCTGCTGCTCGCCGGGCCGCGACCTGGGGCGGGTACGGAGGGCGGGCCACGCCCCCGGGCCGTAGCCACGCCCCCGTCCCGCCCCCAAAACGCTGCCGACACGCCCCCGGAACGCCGCGACGACCGGGCCCGCCCCCGACACGCCCCCCCTCCGAGAACCCCGGGACTTACGCGAGTCCCGGGGCTCTGCGCGCGCCGGGAGGCCTATGTAAAATAGGCTTCCCGGCGGCAGGGCCCTGCTCGCGTAAATCCGCCCGGTTTTGGGCGGATTTACGCGAGCAGGGCTCTGAAAATCCGCCCCTATGTGTGCAAATATGCAGGCCTAAGGAAAGCAGCAGCCTGGCCAGAATGGCAGCTTCAGTAGTGGTTGGCGGCATGCAGCAATGGTGGCTTCTGCTCCAGCAGAATTGGGCAGTGGCTGGAAGTGAGTGCGGCAGCCCACGGGGCAGTCCTGTGAGCTGCCAAATGTAACATGTGTTTACAGGATCGTTCTAGGGGGCAGGAAATCGTGATTGGTTTCTGTTACCAAAATTTTGACGGGGACCTTGAATCTAAGTAGCTAACAATGCTTCTGGGAGAACTCAGCAGCATGTTCAGTTAAGAGAGAAGTGTGAAAGGAAGAAGTATGAGAGAGACACTACTGGGGACAGGGTGGGTAGGGCATTGGGTACAAAGGAAGGGGTCTGAGACTTGAGAGTGAGAGATTATTGAGGATGGTGGGGAGGTAGACTTGAGAGAGAGGCTCATCCCCCATTGCCTTCCTTGTCCCCAGCGGTTTCTCTCTCTCTTCAATGCCCCTCCTTCCACCAGTCTCTCTCTCACGTCATGGGAGAAGGGGCATTGAGAGAGACAGACAAACAGACTGACTGATGGGGGAGAGGTTTGTGGATAAATGTATAAATAGTATGGTCACACTTGTATGCCTAGTGTCCATTACCCATGTAAGCATCAGATCCTGCCAAAATATCAGTTATGGTTATGCCACTGCTTACATCTTACAAACTGCCTATCGTTGCTTAACACCGAGGAGAGCACATGTCTGTGTCTGATGTGCTGCACGTTCCACTGCATGTTTATCTGCCTTGGCCAGAGGTAAAACCTGGTGAGATGAGATGTCAAGATCCACAGGAAGCTATTGAGGAGATGGAGACTTCAGGTAGGTGAATGAGCATCTCAAAGAGATTAGTTAATGACTCCATACTTCACTAAGCCCATAACAGAATGTGAGATGATGTAGAGTGAATGTCTGTCCTTATCTCAGGGATTCCCAGACCTCTTCTGGTGGCCCCCAAACTGGTTGAATTTTCAGGATATCTACAAATAAATAGGCATGAGAGAAATGTGCATTCATGGAGACCCAGTATTTGCAAAATTATAAACATATATACAGGACCAGCTTAACCACTAGGCAAACTAGGCAGTCACAAGGGGGGCCATATAGCAGATACAGTTACAGCAAAACAATAGTGCTCTTTTGGTATGGCAGTTTACTCTATACTGTAGGATCTAGGTGTATTTTTTGCAGAGTTTTGAACTACTTAAAAAATGAGTCTGATATAGAAAGGACTTTGTGTCACTGTTACTGAGGTGACAACAGAATCTGACATTTTTTTGTGTGGTGAGTTACAAAAGGGTAGGAGTGAGGGGGGTGGAGAGAGGGGAGAATTTGCAAGGTTGAGATTCACCTATGGCACTTAATATCATTGCATCTGCCCAAGCAAATAGCAACAGCCTTTTATCTAAAGGGAGATCATTAGCCAAGACCAGAAGGACAGAAACTGTTGGGGAAAGAAGTGGCCATCGTATCGCTAGGAACATTAAGACTCTCATGCTTGAACTAACTGTTTGGATCAAGAAAGCATTTCCTATCGTTCCTTTTCTTGCTACCCCCCCCCCCCCCCCAAAAAAAAAAAAAGAGAACCCACAACTAGGCAGCCACCAGCAAACTCCATCCCACTGGTGGCTGAAGATGAGACTTGGCAGGCTGCCACAGAGCCCATCTCATGGCAGCTGAAGAAAAGAGAGGACTTGTGACTTGTGTCTGAAGAAGAGGGTGAAAAGAATGGGGGAGGCTCTGAGCTTGTGTGGGTGAGAACAAGTGAGACTGTGAATGTATGAGAAAGCAAACGAGCCTATTTGTCTGGATGAGAGGGAGAGAGTGCCTCTGTGCGTGAGGGAAAGAGAGCCACTGAGTGTGAGAGAGTGTCTTTGTGTATGGGTGTGTGTGAAGGACGGAGAGAGAGAGCCAGTGAGTGTGAGAGAGTGCCTGTGTGTGTGTGTGTGTGTGGTCTCTCTCCGTCCTTCACACAGAGTATGTGTGAAGGAAAGAATGAATATGCATGTTCGAGTGTGTATATGGGGGAGATAAAGAAGATAAAGTTTGTGCAGGACAGCCTGACTAGAAATCAAAGGTTTTGAGGTATGAAGAGCAGAGGATTTTTTTTTATCCCTCTTAGTTTAAATTGTTGAATATTGTTTTTTTTAATATTTATTTATAGAATTTCATTACATACAAAGAAAGAAAAGCTTTGCACAGAAACATCATGAAAAATATATTACCATAATGAAAAATAATAAGATAAGTTATCTTGCTCTCATATATAAACCACCAAACAAAGGGGAGAAGGAAAAAAAGGAGAGAAAAGAAAGAAAAACAATACTAAACTAAATATAAGAATAAAGCATTAACACAAGCATAAACCCAGTTCTACCTATTTCATAGGCGGTTCTAACTTGTGAAAGCTTTAGGAAGATGGGCTCTCTCTTCTCTCTCTCTCTCTCTCTCGTGATGTCTCTGTCCTTCACACATAGGGGTTAGTAGATTTTAAAAGAAGCGCGATCAGCCTACTTTTTGCTGCGCATCAGACTCAAGCAAAAGTACGCTGGATTTTAGTAGATACGCGAGGAGCCGCGCGTATCCACTAAAATCCTGGTATCGGCGTGCGCAAGGCTATCGATTTTGTATAGCCCTGCGCGCGCCGAGCCGCGCTGCCTCCCCCGTTCCCTCCAAGGCCGCCTCCGAAATCGGAGCGGCCCTCGGAGGGAACTTTCCTTTGCCCTCCCCTCCCCTCACCTTACCCTCCCTTCCCCTACCTAACCCACCCACCGGCCCTGTCTACACCCCCCCCTTACCTTTGTCGGGGGATTTACGCCTCCCGGGGGAGACGTAAATCCCCGCGCGCCAGCGGGCCTGCTGCGCGCCGGGCCGCGACCTGGGGGCGGGTACGGAGGGCGCGGCCACGCCCCGGGCCGTAGCCACGCCCCGTACCCGCCCCCAAAACGCTGCCGACACGCCCCCGGAACGCCGCGACGACCGGGCCCGCCCCGACACGCCCCCCTCCGAGAACCCCGGGACTTACGCGAGTCCCGGGGCTCTGCACGCGCCGGGAGGCCTATGTAAAATAGGCTTCCCGGCGCGCAGGGCCCTGCTCGCGTAAATCCGCCCGGTTTTGGGCGGATTTACGCGAGCAGGGCTCTGAAAATCCGCCCCACTCTGTGTGAAGGACAGAGAGAGACCCTTTAAGGACATGGAAGATGTGAACTTGATGATGGACCGCTGGTCACGAGAGAGAGAGCCCACGGCAGGAAAGACTCTCACTTGTCCTTTCCTCTTTGAAGGAATTACAATCCAAAGAAAACAACAAAGTGGAAGATTTTAAATCCCACCATTGCAGTCACATCTGAGCTTGTGCCACCATCTTAACTCCTTCTTTAATTGTTGAAGGTTATTTGATATGTCTGCTGTTTTGAAATATTTTATCTATGTAATATTTGCATTGCTGCTTTTTCCTGCATAGGGTTATTGCTGTTTTGAGTTCTGGAAGTAAATTTTGTTTTGATGCAGCAGATTTGTCTTTTGGGGTAGACTGTATTCTTGGCAGGCTATAATAGCTTTTTTTTTTTTTTTGATCTATGTAAGTATTATGAGCTATTGAAACAACAGAGGACCCGATTTTGGAGGTGAATGTCTCTGAACTGACATTTGAAGCAGGGATCTATGGAGTTTTAAAAACTTTTGTACACTATTTTTAGGTACAAGTATTTATTATTTTACAGGTATTTTTAGGCAGCATGGCTTGTTCTGTTTATCTTATAGGTGGTGTATTGATGTTTTAGGGCATGATGTAATATTTGCTGTTTTACCTTTTCATAGGTAGGGTTGTTACTGTTTTGAGCCAATCCCACACCCAATTGGCCTAATGCCATATAAGTTCCAAGTTTCTTTTGTATCTTGGAGAGAGGGGGATTGAGAGAGCAAGACTGCTGGAGACGTGGGGGGTCGGATGGGAGAGGGGACTGAGGAAGCAAAACTGCACACCATTAGCTGTGGGAGTCAACAGGGCAGGTTTGGGGAAAGCCTGGGTTAAAAAAAACCAAACCAAAAATCCACAACTGATATTGGGTACAGAAACAGCACATTGTGCGCTTTACTTTCTGTTTTCACTTGGTAGTCTATATTTTCGTCAAGACCTTGAGCCTCGAAGTCACAGGAGGTGCCTGAAAGATCCTCCGCCGCGACAGCTTGCCGCAGAAATCTGTCGGAATTGTTAGTCCTCATTCTACCACAAGAGGGTAGAAAGCGCCCGCTGTAAAACTGGCGGGAGCCTGCTGTAAGCTCCCATAGCTGCTTGCAGCTCGGATGATTCAGCCCCACAAGCATTTATTCGGTGGCTTGCATTCTAAACATGTATGGCTCTTGCTTTAAAGAACAGGAAAAGGAAGCCAGAACAATTCTGCCTGGCATCCAGTAGTGTTTCCCAAGAAGAAAGAGCAAGCGCCTAGGCAGTCTGTGAAGGAAATAGGAGGGTTTTCAGGAGCTGCCACATACGGGGATGAGTCAGATGATGATAACTATTTTACATTTTATGCAAAGAAAAACTGGGATAAGTGAACAAGGCGACTGGTGAAAACAATATCTTGGTTGAAAAGCCGTGGGTAGGCGCTGCTTGCGTGGCGCAGCTCATTCAGAAACGCGGTTCCTCCCTCCGGCCCGGGGTGGGCGTCAGGGGCCGGGGTCGCTTCCAAAGCGGGAGAGCGGATTCCAGCGGCCAAAGGCCCACGGAAGCCGCGCGTGGCTCCAGGCTCGGACAGGAGGGCCACTTCAGAAGTGTCGCTCGCCTTTCTTCTTCGGCATCGGATGATGCAAAGCAGATCCTCGGCTGGCGCCTGAGCGTCATTACCTTCAATTAATAATTGTTGCCCATCCAGTTTTCGCATTTCCCTCCCGGGGGAATCGCTCTCTCTCACTCTCTCTCTCTCTCTCTCTCTGAGCTTCCCTCCCCTTTTGTCTCTGCGCCTGGTCGCGTCGGTTTTCACCGCACAGCTACAGTTTCTCTGTCTATCGATTCATCCACCCAGATCCTAGCACTGATTACAATGGGAATGCAAACCTGGGCGAGCACCCTTTTATTTTTTTTTTTAGTTCTCACTGTCAGTCGTGAGAGGGTTGTTTTTTTTTTTTTAATGGAAAAAGTAGCCACGAAGAGGCGCTTTGTGGGCGGTGGAGCGGGGCAGTGTATGAATGAATGACAGCACTTTTCTCTGAACGGCAAAACTTTACAGGGGCGGCGAGAGACTGTTAGCAGCTCGTTGCCGGGTTGCTCTGGAAAGCAATCGGTAGTTTCTTCCTCCAGGCGCGAGTCCGCCCAGGCGTCAAACAATGGCAAACGTGCACCTGTCCGGCTGGCTGGGGTGAGCTCGTCTGTCTGAACAGAGTCGGGACGCCATCGCCAGGTCATTAAGAAAGTCATTTCTGTTTAACAAACACCCAAGTAAATAAAGTAAAGCAATTACGCGTTAATTGTCAGAGCAAAGACTCCTTCAAGCCGTCTCAGGGCTGTGCTGCTTTCGCCCAAGAGGAGGAGGCAGGGAGGGAGATCCCCGCTGGGCGCGGATGCTCGTTCACTCCATCACGGGGGACGCAATCTCTTCTTCACACAGTGGTGGGAGATGTTCCCTTTTGTTTAGATGTCAAGAACATTTGTTTTACATTCACCTTCTATTTAATCTTCCAGCTGCGTTAGCCTGTAGTTGCAGAAATCGACAAAAAGACTGGTGGCACCTTACAGACTAACTAACTAAACTGATTTATTGAGGCATGAGTTTTGCAGGACAGGAGTCCACTTCTGAATCCTTATTCCTTCTCGCCCTCCTGGCCAGTAGACTGTTGTAATTTTAGGCCCAAGAATGCCCATTTGCATGTGGCAACCTCCGTTGTCTGACTGAAAGCATGTTTTGGGTTAAAAAAAAAACAAACCCCAACATGTTTATCGATCCTGTTTAGTATGACTCTATTTTGGAAATGAATGTTCAGCTTTTGCTAACTGTGGGGCACCCTCAGTGCATAGACTTGCGGCGCAATAACAAAACTCAACGGCATAATTTGAAATAACATCCTGTCCATACGATCACTAAAGCCATTTTAGTAAAAGCGGTGATATTTAAAAGTGGTTTCAGAAATGGTTTCAAGTGGTCCCTACTTTGGATGAAACTCAGCACAGAACCTGTAAACTAAGGTATCACGTCCAAATATCCAGGTCAAAAAGGGAAAGAGCCGAAATATTCTGGTGCACATCTGTCAGGGCAAAGTCTCCAAGAAGACTTGAACCTGGGGTGCCTTACCTTATTAGCGTTAAACGAGCAGGGAGTAAGGCCTCAGAACTGGACAATACAAACTGATTTTGTTCTAGTTATGCCATATATCATACTCATTAATGTTTCCTGTTTCTTAAAACTAGAAGTAAAGGATGATAGTAAATAGTAATGATGGCAGAAAAAGACCAGGAGGCCCATCCAGTCTGCCCAGCAAGCTTCTTATAGTAGTATTTTCCACTCAGTGCAGGATAGCCCCATGTTTCTCTCAAGGGTAGTAAGTGCTGTTACCCCCATAGATCTCTTTGCAAAATCGGTACTCTGAAAAATGTAATTTCAATATGTTATCAAAGGGTTACAAAATGTTTGCATAAAAGAATTTAGAATCTAAAGAGGTTAAGCAACTGAATTAAGATAATTTTCTTTTTGTTCTTTGTTTGTTTTTAATGCATTTTCAATAAATCTTCAAGAAACACTTGAGAAGAAACAGGGCCAAGTTAAAAGAAGAGAGAGAGAAAAGAAAAAACAGAAGGAAAAAAATAGGCCATAGAAACATATCCCAGTCCTCAAATACTAGGGAAGTCTTAGCCAACAAGAAAAAAAATTGTCACATACATTTCAGGAAAAATGCCAAGAGAGAGACTAATTCAATTGCTTTTAAGAGAGAAGTTACAAAATGGCTTTAGAGGGCAGAGAAGAGGGGCTCTGCTCTTCCTGCACTGTCTTATCTCTCAAAATCAGAGTTAAATGACCTGGCTCAAAAAAAAATATATATATATGAGACATTTTTATATCTCACAAGACATTACATGGGAAATTTAAAATAATAAGCTCCCACTGTAGTACGCTAGGCTCTGTTAACAAGAACTGCTTTCCTTTTTATATGTAGTGGTAGCTACATCAGGAAAAACTCAGACTTTCTTCCTGATAAATTCTTCTTCCTGGTTGCTGAAAAAATAATATAAACAACCAGTCTCTATCTAAACCCAGAAGCAGTGGCACAACAAAGGTTGCCCCTACAATCAACTTTTCATCGGATGCCTCAAAAAAACCCCCAAAAACTATCAAGTGGAGACAATAAGTCAGGGACTGGAAACTGTTCAACCCAGGCTTCCTGAGTCTCTTTCCTTGAGACCCGGAAATAGATTGTGTAGGCACCTTGAGGATCTCTGTCAGGTATTGCTTAAACATTTTTAGGGCAGAGATAGGACATTTTCTTTTATCTGAAGTTTCAAAACGCCTTTTGATCTGAAAGAGCTGCTTTAATTAAAATGCTTGTTTTAATGCCCTCATACATTTTGAACTAGTTATTATGAACCTATAATACTATTTTTGCAGGAAAAGATCATCATGATTGAATTCAGTAAGGGGCAATAGTGACCTGTGATATTTGCAGTGTATGTGTGTGTGTGGGGAGGGGGGGGGGGGGGGAGGTGAAACCTGCAGAACTGGCCTTTCAGGTCAGGACTATAGTAGATGCCCTTAGGGAGGTAGTCTGTTTGCTAATTGTGACAGTATCATTTTTAACCTTGTTTCTTATAAGGAAATGATTGTATAAGACCATCCTGTCTGTCTCCCCCCCTCAAGGGTTTGTCTTCTGACTGCCCTCTGCATCTCCCCCCCCCCAAAAAAAATGTTTAACTGTTTATCCAATTTCACTCTAAATTCTGCCACAATTAATATACTTATTGATATCTGCCCTGATTCACACTTTTCATGTATTCTCATGCCCATGACACATAGAATCCCTGTTTCCTTTTATTTCCTAAAACAGTCCAATTTAATTGAACTTTTAGGAAGGTCAGATCACATTGTGATATCAATCAAACATTAGTAAGCTTATTTGCTATTGGTTAGTGCTTGCAGTAACCATTTGATTCCATTTTTTGCCTAGTTTTCTATAGGAAAAACATTTTTACATATTCATTTATATCTGCCTTTGGGGCATTCATATACCTTTGCAGAATTACAGCCCCAGTGGAAATGCATTGTAAGAGTTTTGTGATACTTGTAAACTGAGAGTTTGTGATACTTGTAAACTGAGATAACACCCTCTTGTCTTCATTTTGTGATTTTTATTTGACATGTTTGGCCAGACATATGTTAAAACACCTGAGACTTAAAACTGAGGATAAGGACATTTATTAAGCTATTCAGTTGGTAAACTCTCATCTTTAAAGTGGCCCCCAACCAATATTAAGCTTGAAATATTGACTTGTCTTAGGGTATTTGGGATGTTGAATTATCTTAGGATACTTAAGAGTGTCTTTGCAGCAGAGAAGATTTGGTTTTAATTTTTGCAGAAAAGCAGATATTTTATTTTGGCCCTGTACACTGTGATTTGTGAATTTTGTTTTTGCAGATCATCCTCCTACCAGAAGGGTGATGAGCTCCACACTGGATACAGCAGAAGCAGGATCATCAGACTTTGAATGAAATAGAAATGTACACCTTAAAGATGAGTACCAGACTTTGATGGTTCTCTTTATATTATTGTGAGACTGTGAAACCTGGCACCAGTTCAAAAGCCAACTCCAGGTGGGCAAGTGCTTATTTTTTTGTTTTGTTTTTCCTATCTTTTTATCCATTTCTAGGTGTTGAGGATTAGGAAATCACAACCCCAGCATGGTACTGCAGCCCTTATTTTTGGCAGAGTATTATAGAGGTTTGTCATTGTCTTCTGCAGTCTGTTCTTCCCTAGTAGTCCTCCATCAAGGTACTACAGGTCAGGCCTGACCTTACTTGGCTTCCAAGATCTAAGATGTTCAAGCACTTTGAGGCCAGTGTAGCAGGGGCAAATGCTTGACAAAACTTACAAAACTGGCATGATTGAGATAGGCTGGAGAAATAAATGGTCTGAAATGAGCACCCCGGCTATTAAATTTCCTACACGTTTTCTGGAGTAGCAGCTCTTCTAGCTAATTCTTAGGTTTGAAGTCAGAGGGTTGTAGTTCCAAAGATCGGGCCTTGTTACTGCAGCATGGGCTTTTTTGGCTTGGGAGAAATTGTGATTTTATGGAATGTCGCAACAAATTCAGAGCCTTCAGAAAATGCAGGTCAAATATTTTAATTAAAAAAAAACCACCCTTAAAATCCCAAAAAGGTTTTATTGTCAGAGAAGCTTAGTCAGTGTACCAAAAGAAATATTAATTTGTTGCTGTGGTCTTACACTAAATCATGACATTTCAAATTCAGGTTTTGAACTATGTAATCTTGCAAGTCAGGAATTATTCTATATCAAGAGATATTAAAGATTTCAAGGAGTGGGACAAACTGCAGATTAGGATTATGATCACAGGGATGTAGTTTGGTCATTAAAGGCCATGTCTACTTCCTAACAATTTTGCAATCTTATGGCCCTGGATCTGGCTGCTTCTAAAGACTTGGCCACACACCCTATTATGAATGTAACTAATGCTGAGGTGCTACAGTCCTGATCATTATCAAAAGCGAAGACACCTCAGCTGTGACAGCAGATACTAGTAGTAACAACTCAAAGAGATTGTCAAAAAGCAGTGAGTGTGGTCATAATAAAAGGTGCAAACAGTTAGTTTGGAGTAAACATGGTCGCACAGGGGAGCAGCCCTGGATTTGTCAATAGGCATCTTTTTTGTCTGTCCTAGGGCAGCAAACTGGCAGAGAACAGCTCTCCTACCCTGTAACAATCCCTTAAAGGAGATGGGTGAGTGAAAGCACCAAAGTGGCTTAGGGCTGTCAAAAATCCTAAATCCGTCCCTGAAGGGGAACATATAAGAAATCACAGGGTGTGGGACGAAGAGATAATGCTGTTCCACATAAACAGAAGTCAATCTGGTTGAATCTGTCTCACACTCTGTAATTTCTCCTAATAAAAGGTGAACAATTTATTATCCAAAACAGAAAAAGAAATAAAATATAGCAGCATGAAAAAGGAGAACTCGGAATCAAACTGAAAGAGCATGCACACAGTTAAGTGAATCCCAAACAGGATATAGCTGCCAACCACAGCTGGAACCAATAGATTAGGAGGGCAGTGTAACCTCAAAGGTTAAACAGATTTATCAGACATTGAAAGCAGGGTTCAGTTTCTACCTCCACCGCTCAATGTGTGACCTTGAAGAAGCCATTTAGCCTGTCTGTACTATATTTTAAAATGATGAGCTCTTTAGGAAAAGAACACTGGTAATCTTGGGATGACAATGGACGGTGTTGTGCCCAAGGTGCTTTATAGGGAATTTAATCTGTAGTAGTATTTAGAATTTTGTCCCAGTGATGTAGTTATAAATACTGTTTCATTATCTAAGGAATCATGAATCACCTGGACTTAAGTATACTAATTACTATTTATCGGATTTACATGCCCTTACCACCCATAAAACGAAAAGACCAATACCATGTTAATGGTGATCTCAGGAATAGTCCACAAATAATTTATTCTTCAACCTGAGGCCAATGAAAAGGAACTATTGTCTCTATTTCTCTAAAATTCTCTCTGAATCCAGAGGCCCCACTCCCCCATTCATCAGCTAAAACTCTTGACCTGCACCTATTCATCCTCAAATCAGTTGAACTATTGCTTCAAAGAGCAACTGGTTTCTTGTAGAAATAAGTAAAGACTTGACAAAGTTGTGGGGCTCAGAGCAGAACCCTTACTAATCCATGCAGAGGTAACAAGAAACCCAGCCCTTTCAAAACCCAGTTCTACTGTAACCAAAGTCATAATTAAGAGGCGGCTTTCAAGAATTGCTGCGGGCCATGGCTTCACCTTATTTCTTCTGTATCAGGGTTGTGCAGACTGTTACCTGTCATCGCCGCATTATAAATAACGAAATTGTTAAAAACATCTGAATTTTACAGCGACCAAACAAAAATAGCCAAAAAAACTGGCGACAAAACCAGAAGCCTCTCGCTGATGTTTTGTTGTTGCGCTATCCTTTATTCAGATTCCAACAGCCTGGCTGGGTTATTATTATTATGTTTTGTAGCCAACTATTTGCCATTTAATTTATCCTGGCAGATTGTTTGTTGTTGGTTTTATTCCATTTCAAAGGTTTACAGTAAAAAGGATCCGGGACAGGAGGAACTGGGCGTCGGTGCTCCTCTAGTGAGCCGAGGACAGTACACTAACAAATTAATTACCATATCAGTAAGAGGATCGCTCGGAGTTTGATATTG
Organism: Rhinatrema bivittatum; assembly: GCF_901001135.1. Taxonomy (NCBI): domain Eukaryota; kingdom Metazoa; phylum Chordata; class Amphibia; order Gymnophiona; family Rhinatrematidae; genus Rhinatrema; species Rhinatrema bivittatum. The sequence goes on along the minus strand of NC_042616.1, from coordinate 131,605,129 downwards.
ATCAGGCTGGGCTCACTGTTTGCCGGGGATTGTTTTGGGATAATTGAGTGTCAGTCTCTGCCTGTGTCGTCTCAGTGGCGCCATGTGCTTTTGGCTTGCTAATTTCACTAAGCGGTCTGCCTGCAACTGCTCGGCTACCACAGTGAGCCCAGCCCAACCGCACTGTCTCCTTCTGATCAGCCGTCAGATTGGGCTTTATTGATTACAATAACATAAATAAATGATGAAAAATGAGAGGCTTCTCCTCTTGAAAACTGATTTACTGTAGCTTTCATTGAAACACAGACATTTGTCTGCAAAGGACTTTGCTTACCAAAATATGTGGTCTCTTTTCTAATGTACTGCGTTTTCTACAGCCATTGTACATGAGCAGCAAAAAAAGGATTCTAGCGAGGGAATGGAGAGAACAAGCGGAATCTGTAAAACTCGACGCGTTAGAAATCTGGAAAGACCACGTTTAATCTGTATTTTGTGCCAGCCTGCAGAGGGAGATTCTAATGATTCTGCTGTAGAAATATTTCTATGCCTCCCAACGATTAGAACACAAATAGCCTTTGCGGCAACATTTATTCTGCCAGTTAGGATGTTACGTTAAAACGGCTGTATTTAATACAGTTTTTTCCCCTAGACAAGCTAGCAATAAATAAATAATCTTGAAGAAGGCGGAAAGTGCAAAAAAGAAATATTTCCCTCAGATTTACAACTAGAAAGTTTCATCCGTTTAGGAAGTGAGCGGCAGAGGGAAAAAGAACCGGTACAAATTATTTCCGAGCCCTAGTTCCGCGTGTATTCTAACATCAACAGTTCTCCATTCACCAGTTTGCCGACGTCACGCAACGGTGCACCAATGAGCGCAGCTCGTACACGTACTGTACCTCTCTCCGCGGCTCTCGGCACCAGCTCACCTTTACCCCGCCCCATTCGCCTGACGGGCAGCAACGCGGACCAATCAGACGGAAGAACGGTATTCTGAGGGCGCGTCTCGCCGCCGCGCTGACCAACGGATGCGGGCAATGGGCGGGGAGCGGTGGGGGAGCAAATTGTGGGCTATTTTTTGCACCCCCTCGGGGCGCCGCACCAAGTCAAAGCGCTAGAGGCCAGGGGACTGGTAGCGTCGCTTCATCAGCCGGTCGGCGCCTCCGTCCGCTTTTTCCCATGCTGCATCGGCTCGACCTGCCCGGGGGCTTGCTCCGGCACCGCGGACTCGGTGGTTCCTGCCTCTCTTCCCATGCTGATGTCCGCTGCCGGGCGGACTCGCACCTCGAAGGCTGCCGACGCTGAGATCCAGAACACTAGCTCGGCGCGGGGGGAGCTGAAGCCGAGTCCCGGCTGGGGAGGGGCGACCCTCACTCCGGAGGGGGTTAAATGGATCGCCGCTGCGCCATCCTCTCTCTCTGGCTGCAAGTCGAATTGTGCGCGCCATGGCCGTGCTCTTGACAAAAGGTGAGATCCGCTCGCTTGCTCAGCGCTGGGGAGGGACGGGACGGACTTAGTCGCTCACCTCCCGGGACAGAGGCATCTCACACACGCACCCCGGGACCCGACCCTCCCATATCTTTTCAACTGTATCCCCCCCCCCCGCCCCCCCCGGGCGTACCACCGCCTGGCGCGGGGGCAACTGTAGGAAGAGATCCGCGCCTCCCCAGTCAGAGTTTTTTTTTCCTTCTGCTGCTGCTGCTCGGAGTAGCGGCTTTTCTTCTTCTTCTTCCTTCCACCCTCCCTCCGACTTTTTTTTTTTCTGCCGCTGCTAGAAACCTGCCCCCGCCGCTCCGCTCACGTGAGTCGGGGGCAAGCGGTTGTCAAAATATTTTCGTTCGTTTCTCTGGCGTGAACTTCTGAGCGTTCGGCGGCGTGGAGCCGGGCCGTCTTAAAGAGACACCGACGCCCCCCGGGAGCCGGCGCTTAGCAGAAGTTTTAGAGCGGGGCGAGGGTCGCCCTAAATCCGCACTGCAGGAAAGCTGGACCTGAACCCGGCTCCTAGGCGTAACCTTGTATTTAAAAATCTGATTTATTAGTTTGACCAGCAATGCAAAGTATGAGATTTTGAACACTTCCTGAAAATGTAAATTTGGTTTATGGTCGTAAGTAACAAGTTACATATTTAAAAATACGAAGTTAGTGTGTTATCTTGGGCTGCTCTGTTTCTAGGTGTTTTTTTTTTATTTTAATGAGTAATGCATCGCTCCTGTAGGAGTGTAGAGGAGACAAGTTTGCTAAATGATGAGTTGCAGTATTTATTTATTTACATTGGGAAGAAGGGTGTAATTAACCTTAAATGACAACTCTTGCTGCCTGCAGAGGGAAGCCTCCTGGCCCCCATCAAAGGCAGGACAGAACAGGGAGTGACTTAGACTGATGCGAAGTCGCAGATACTGAAACTATGTGCCTGATAATAATGTAATTAGGGGATCGCATACTTCTGGCTGCTCTTGACTTCAAAAGCTTTAAATGAAGCCTGCAGTCTCTCCTGTAGCCATCTTGACTAAAAGCAGACATTTTGGTTTAATAGCTATATACAGTGACAAGAAGTTGGAAACAGAAGAGCATTGTTCGCTTCTTTCAAAATACCACTACCCTTTCAGGCTTTTTGCATAACCCAAGAAAAACTTCATGAAACAAAAAATATCCTCCTTTTTTAAAACCATATTTTGTTTAGAGAAAGTGTGGTTTTGATTTAAGGAGCTGTAACAACCTGATGAGCGGGGGCTGCCTGATTATAGGTCATTAAATATACGTAGAAGTTTTAAACTGGATTGTGTTAAATATTTGAAATGTAAGCGCGTTTATGGTTTCCCTTTACTGCTTGTAGACCCAGGAAAAGCAGCTCAGATTTCGCTTATTCTTTGTTTAGTATGTATATATTAACTTTTTGCCCTCCTAAAAGTAACCTTTGTCTGATCTCTCCGAGAGGAAAAAGATCGTGTAAATAGAAATGTGGAGGCAGGACTTAAAAAGTGCCTTTTTGTTTCCTCTTTCCTGCTGAAGAGGACATTTTAGAAAGACAGAATTGGAGGTGTACGGTCTCTCTCCTAAACCTTCAGGAGATCTGAGGGCAGGGGTTCACGTTCTGCTACTTACTTTTTAGACCGAAAAGAGACACGCCATTCATTTGGCTTGCGTTAGCCAGGCTTATTAAAGGGAGGGCTACAGCCTGTAGCATTAAGGTGAAAGCCGAGTTCAAGCTGGGTTCCAACCTGCAGGCTAAGGGACCTGATCAAGGCGCCTCTCCTGGTGAGCAGCAACCTCCCCTAGCTCTGAAGAGCTATTTGCAAAGAAGGGAGGGAGGGATCCTATTTACTTTGTAAATGCAACATGCACCAAAAGCTTTAAAAAGAGATGGTGCTCTGAAATAGTTTTCCTTTGTGAGATGGGTGGTACTAGCTTAGAAATTCGACCCTTTGGGTTTCCACTTAATTTGAATTTTTTTTTTTACCCTAGCCATTAAATGATGGGACATCGAAATATTTTGAATTAAAGGACATACTGTATTTTTACAACACAAAGACATATTTAATTCATAGGCGTGGAAGGCTAAGAACTTACAAAAAAAAAGTCTTATGAAGAGGGTTTGTATCCCTTCCTACAGGAATGTTTGAGGTTTCCTGATATTTTTCATAGGACTAGTTACAGGATTTTCAGGCTAAATCTTCCCTTTCAAGACCATATGCCAAATTGAGTGCAGACTGGGAGAGAGACTTTTTTGCATTGCAGTTTGACCCCCCTTTTTTATGACTTTCCATTTGGGTTGAAAGAAATTGACTTTGGCAAACGAACCACTAATTGTAACTGCACGGTTCCTGTTTTATAATACTGACTAAAAGCTCTTTTGCACGAGAAGCTCCTTATGGAGAGAGTGCCCAGTCTGCAGCCATCCTAGATAGCTGCACGGTAAATGTTATATGCTGGTGAAGATTAAGTTCTAGTTAATAATTTTGTGAGGTGTAAGGTGGTGCAGAACAAACTAAGCTATTTGGCAAAAACTTGCAACAGTACTTTACAAGCCACTGGTTCCAATTTTAACTATTTGTGGAGCAAAATGTTTGTTTTTGACATAGGAGGGACTTATTAGTAGCTAATATATAAAGCTTATTTACTGCACATGTCTTCTCTTGACTCTTCATGATATAATAGGTTTGAAATGGTATCTTCTTAAAATTGACAATTTCAGCTTTCATTTAAATGAATTGCAGACATCCATGTTTCTTTGAATTTTTATAATCATTTGCAGTGGGGAGAATGTGTTGTATAAAACCATATTTAACTAAATTTTCTTTTTTTTTTTTTTTTTAGGTGAAATTAGATGTTACTGTGATGCCCCACATTGTGTTGCAACTGGTTACATGTGCAAATCGGAACTAAATGCCTGCTTTTCCAGGCTCCTTGACCCCCTGAACACAAATTCCCCTCTTACTCACGGCTGCTTGGACTCTCTTGCAAATACAGTAGACCTCTGCCAAGCTAAAAAAGCTGAAAACTACACGGGCAGCACTGTGCCCACACTGGAATGCTGTCATGAAGATATGTGCAATTATAGAGGACTGCACGATGTTCTCTCTCATCCAGGGGTGAGACTCAGGTAAGAAAAGCAGTTTCCAAGTCATTCTTTTCCTTCATCTGTAGGCTTGTGACAGCCAAGACCTTGTATGCCGATTATTGATTTTGTTGTTAATGTAATTAGAGACACCAGAGGGAAAAGCATGTCTAGATGCAAAGATGTCTCTATTGAGTAGCTTTTATGTCTGCATGGGCATTAGATGTCTGTCTGGCTAATAGGTTTTCCCTGTTTTCAGCATTTGTTTCGAAGAGGTTAAACATTGCTGCTTGCTGCTGTAGGTAATAACTGTCTTTAATGGAATACATGCATATTTTGGACCTGGTTCTTCTTCCCTTTCTTTTCTAAACCAGTGTCCCAGTTTTAATTCCCAGCCTACCATGATTTCAGAAAAAGTTAATGACAAAGTAAATTTTGTGAGGTGCAGGGATGAATGGCCCATTAAAATCTGTCACTAATGAAAATAAAATTCTTTTTTTTTTTTTTTTTAAATAGGCCAAGGAAGCAGGTATCAGCACGACAGCAGCAGACACCTGGTCACTAAGGTTCAGGAGCTGACCTCTTCCAGAGAGTTGTGGTTTCGGGCGGCAGTGATAGCTGTTCCCATAGCCGGTGGCTTGATTTTAGTGCTGCTCATCATGCTAGCTTTACGGATGCTTCGGAGTGAAAACAAGAGACTGCAAGATCAGCGACAGCAGATGCTCTCTCGCTTGCACTACAGCTTTCATGGGCATCCTTCAAAAAAAGGACAGGTGGCCAAGTTTGACCTGGAATGCATGGTACCTGTAACTGGACATGAGAACTGCTGCATGACCTGTGACAAAATGAGACAGACTGACCTCAGTGATGACAAAATTCTTTCACTGGTGCATTGGGGGATGTACAGTGGGCACGGAAAGCTGGAATTTGTATGACCAAGTGTTTTTTTTTAAATCTGAGCTAAAAGTAGTACAAGGAAAACTTAAGACACTTTTGGGGTTCTGCTGGACAGGAGCACTTTATTTTGAAGAACAAGGGAGAAATTGATGAATTAACTTTGAAGACAAAAAAGGACCTTGAATATTTCTTCTGAAGGATTTGAAAAGCTGTCTTGTTTGCACAGAATATCATTCAGTTGCATTGCTTTAGAATTTGAAAAAGTAGAAGTTGTACACTGTCACCAGGGCTGTTTGAGCTGTAGGCTATTGAGATGAGAAAGGAGCTCCACACAGGATGAAAATTCCGATGTATAGTTCCCTTTTATTGTAAAGATTTTAAAAAAAATATATATTTTGTCTGATGTTTGGTGGTTTTGTCTTAATTCACCTGAATTCATTGGTAGTATCTGGTAATATTACACACAAATGATAGTTTGTTCACCGTACAGAACATTGCTCCTCCACACATGCACTGCTGTAACCTTTGCTTTCTAGTCTGAAGTAAGAAGTTAACATCTTTTGGAGCATTGCTGTTATACTATAGAACTGCAAAAGGAAAATGCCCTTATGTTGTAGCCAAGGGCAGTAGCTCTTAATTGAATTGATGGTGACTTTTAAAAAAATGATCTGCTTATAAAAGAGGTCATGGCATCTGCATCTTTCCTCTTGCTAAATATTGACCAAAAGTGGTCATTTTGAAATATATGTAGATCATATGTGACCTTCTATGAAAGACTGGGAAAATCTCCCCTACTCAGTTATGGTGAAGTTACCTGCACCAGCTCTCAGGATTTTGATAGGCACAGAATAAAGAGAGAAATCATTTTTTAGTAAAGGCCCTTAATCTGATTGCAATATGCTTTTCATGTCTTTAAAAATGCATTTAGCATGGTATGTCCAATATAAATGTCTTAAAGATTCAAAACCTCCACTGAAATTTTTGCTAGTGCACAGTTACTTCATGTAACCAGAAATTTTCTCTGTTTGAAAAGCAACATGAGTTGGTAATGTATAGTTGTCCAACATCTGAAGCTAACTGCATGCACTTTCAAGGGGGGGAGTAAATTGGTGACCAGCTAACAACTTAAAGCTGTGCATACACAGAAAGCAGATGCAAAAACTGTGTGCTGGGGGTTTACGGAATAACAGCCAGAGGACTTATACATAAGAATAAACTATGTATCCATACAGGCAAAACAACCCTTCCCGTCTCCATCTGTAGGGAAGTCACCTGAGTTTTGTGTTTTTTAGTGCTTTTTTTTTTTTTTTTTTATCTTCTATTGTGTTCTTACTCTAGAACTACAACTGGGGTCCTCTGAAAGCTCTGTGAAAGGTGGGATGTTATTTTATTTTATTTTTTCCCCTTCAAGCTGAACATTTCTTTAACACTGGCTGCAGCCTCCGTGAATGATAGTGGTGACTTTCATTTCTCTTCTAGCACCCATACAAAACTCCCTTATTTGGGGTTATCTCTGATGAAAGGAGCCCCACACTAACCTACATTTTGGAAGCAACACGACCCCTTTCTTGGAAACAGCTTGGGTGTTGGGGAAAATCTGCAGTTTGTATCCTTAAATATGGACTGGTGCCAGAAAAGAAGTCATTACTACTTTCTACCTCCTATGCTTTAGGCTGTATAGAGCTTTTTTGAGAGCATGTTCATTCAGTTCTAGCAACTCTTACAGTTGGTGTTGATGCTCTTAAGAGTTATATGAACCACTTTTTTTTTTTTTATTTTAATTTCTTTGAAGTAGATGGAGCAACAAGCTGCCTAGCCTCCGTTCTAGTCCCAATACATGTCGTATGGTAAAATTTGCCCTATTCCATGCACCTTCCTGAAAGCACTCCCAAAATGTCAAAATTGAAGCTGCCTGTCTTTACACTCCTCTCCCTGCCAATAAGTTAACTCCACATAAACGTTTGGTTGACATCTTCAAATGTTTTGTAAGGGGGCCAAACAAAGATATCAATATTTCTGATAAACCTCTTTTTGTATCAAACCCCATGCTAAAAAATACAGGGAGTGGAAAACCTATTCAACGGATTTTAGGAGCTAGCAAATTTATCTGTTTTTAATTTGCATTTTTATTTTTAAAAAAATTATTTTGCAGTTTTTTTTTTTTGTTTTTTTCATTCATGTTTTTTGCTTTTGCAAAATTTTCTATTTCTTTTCTCCATCCTTCCAGACATCTCCTGTATCTTCTTTCTGCTTCTTGTACTCTTCCTCTCCTGCAGGGGCAGCTCTGAGTTCTGACGTCTTGGCTTGGGTTCTGCTGGCCGTGGATTCTTGGTCCCAGCTGGCACCCTCTGGCTGCTGACATTTGTGGCAGAGTCTGTCTGAATCTGACCCTGGTGCCAACCAGATGCTGAATTTGTAGGTGCCTGGGCATGTTAGCTCCTGGTTTTTTGTCCTCTTAGGAAAATATTTTAATTTTGTATGTTACCTTCTCGGATACTGAAGCTGCTTGACTTTCAGCCTTGTTTCCCCCATAATGCCTTGAAAACATGCATATTATAGAGGCTTTCTTTATATGATCACTTTTCTATTTGTTAAACCCATTCATTTATTATCAATGCAACTTGATCAAAGGGAAAATATTTTCCAAATTCTAACATCTAAATATTACTCAGTGGTAGTTTGCCTAAGTTGATTAACTTTCAAGCAAAGGTTGTGGACTTCCCTTTTCCCCATAATATGCATCGTTAGTTCTCTTTTAATCAGAACATTTTCTGATTTGAATAAGAACTGTTAATGGAAGTATGTTTTCTATACTGTACAGTCTAGTAACTGACAAATTATGTGAAGAAGAAAAAGCCCTGTTAAATGCCTAACATTTACTAAACCTTTGTCCTCTTTGGCTGCAGAATGAGGGGGAAATAAGCATTAATAAATCCTTCCTTAATAATACAGCTTTTCATAAAGTAGTCCACACTAAAAGCTTGCTACAGTTATATTCTGTTAAAATTCACGACCACAGGGGGTCTGACCTTCTTTTAGAATACCAAGCGTCCTGCTTTTGAAATTGCTAAACTACTCTTTCTAAGGAGCCTGTAAATCTGGTTTCAATATCTGGTGATTACAGGCTGATCTGGGAGCTTGAAAGTAACCACTGGACTCCATAATCAATGCTTTCAGTGCCGGGCTCCAGGCCTGTGTGTAGGCCAAGGCCACAGCTCTCGCCAGCACACAAGCACAGCTGGAAGTGCTGAAGAGGCAGAAAAACATTTCTGAAAGGATATTTTGGTGACATAGGCTGATTGTATGTTATATAAAAGAAAATTGTATCCTAACGTAACTGAAATTACAGTTGTGCAGAGAGTATAGACCATTAGAGGATCATGTGAGACTGCATTTTTAACTAAGGCAGTTTGAATATAGGCTTGTTAGATATATAGTGTGCACAGTCTGCAGTACGTTTAGTGAGAATATTTCATGCCTAATTGGAAAGAGTCCAGTTAGGCCACATTTAGTCTGCCCCGTTATGGCAGTTCTTAACTTGTTTTTCCAAAGGTGGCCAGTCCAGGTCACAAGTACCTGGCAGGATCCCAAACAGTAATAGATTCCATGCAGTTTATGCCCAGGGCTAAGCAGTGGCTTTTCCCAAGTCTGCCTGGCTAATAATGGTTTGTGGACTTTTCGTTGTGTAACCTTTCCAAACCTTTTTTTTTAAAACCCAGCCACGCAAACAGTTTTTACCACATCCTCTGGTAATGAATGCCAGAGCCTATGTGTTGTGAAAAAAATATTTTCTCTGACATGTTTTAAATGTGCTAGTTAGTAACTTCATGAAGTGTCCCCTTGTTCTTAAAATTTCTTTGAAAGAGTAAACCAGTGTTTCCTGACCAGTGTGTCTTTAGATATGATCACTGAAAAGTCAACAATGTCTGATGCTCAGATCAAGGCCAGTACCTGGGCTTTGGTCTTAGCACTTCAAAGCAACAAAACATAACCAGTAGTGGCTCTAAAACATGTAGAGGCTCCTTTCTAAGAGCCTGTATACCCATGCTTGCCTCTTCTTTCTAATGGATAGCTGTGCCGTGCTTTGAGCTGCACACACAACTTCCTAGTCTTCCCTGTGTTGAGCCCTTCTAGCCTCTGTCCTGCTCCCAGGCTGAGTGTCCAGTGCGCGCTGGAGGTGACTTACTGAGTATTGGGGACCAGCAGCGAACAAGCTCTGAAAGTCACATGCAGCAGCTAAGGTAACCAAGCTGGCTTTCCACACCATATCCACTTCTCTGTTATCATGTGCCTGTATATAGAGGGAGTTGTCCAGCGATGGGGTCATGTATGTCTGTCCCCTCTCCCTCTCCCTCTTTTTTTTTTTTTAAAGTTGGAAGATAGATTGAGGTTTTTCAGTGCTTCCTGAGCACTTCTTTTGGCTCTGAGTCTGCATTGTGGAAGTTAGTGTGCCACATGACAGTTTAGTTAATGAAGGTGTGGCTTGCGCTTGAAAAGGTAAACATAAGTAAAGAATCAATTTGTGTTTAGCTCTTCTGTTCCACTCTATTCATTTTTCCGCGCAGCCATCTCTTCTTCAATATGAGAGCCTTACTCTCTTTAGCTTTTCTTCATAGGGGAGCCATTCCATTTCCTTTATTTTGGTTGCCCTTTTCTGTGCTTTATCTTGTCTCTGCTGTATCTTGTGAGTTTTGCTGATCAGAAGTGCACCCAGTTCTCTAGGTATGTTCTCTGTAGGACATTACCCAGGTATTATAATATTCTTCCTTCCTATTCTAATAATTATGTTTGTTTTTTATTTTATACCATGGCTGCACACTGAGCCACTGGTTTCAGTGGCTGTGCTCCATATTTGAATGTAAATATTCAGAACAAGAAAGAGATTTATTCTGCCAACGATACACTTTTGGGGGATTAGTAAATTCCTCCATGAGCAAGCGCTCCCTCCTACTGTGCAGTGCAACTGTGACCAGGGGCAGGGAAGCTAAAAAAAAAAAAAAAGGCAAAGCTCCTTCAATGGGGCCATTCTCAGGTACTTCATACTGTTCTGCCTCACAACAGAAGCACTCAAATAGCTTTGCTGGTCGTGGCCCTTGTGTTAAACCTGTGGACGGTGACTCTTAAGTAGTATGAAGAGACACCATCAGTAGCAGCATTTAATATGTAAATTATAATAGATTTTAAGTTCTAATCCTATACAGTTAGAAGCTCTGGACTGACTAATTCATTGACTGCTGGTTGAACAGAAGACTGTGGAATAGAAAAGTTCAAAGCCCCGTCTTAACTCTGAAGTGGACATCTTTCCTGGCTAGAAAATAGGTCAGCTAAGACGGGACGTCCCACACATTTAATCAAAGTGACCTCATTTTAGCACCTGAACATTCATATTACCCCAAAGGACAACCAAAACAAATTACTAGGGGTATGGTCCCCTCCTCCTTGCACTCCAGCTGATCCTCTTAAACTCCACTTTCTGTAGAGGAGCTCCACTTTTAACCTCCTCCTCTCCAGTGGGACCCCCCTCTCACCTCCCCAGCCCATCCATTCACCCCTCCAGCTATTTTAACCTACCCCCATCTGATCTTCTTTCACCTCCAAGACTTTCTTATAACCATCAACTGATCCTGTCATCCCCTCCCTCTCACCCCATCCCCTCACCACCTCACCTCCAACCTTTCAATTATATTCCGCCCCCCAGCTGATTCTCTCTCATCCTTAAGAACGTACATCTCCCAGTTGCTCTTGTCATCTCACCCTCCACCACCAATACCTCTCCACCTTATCCAGCCCTCAAATCCCTCCTGCATATCATCCCTCCTTTCAAATAGCCCCTCCTCCAAATCTCTTCCTGGTTGAGGTAGTGGCAATATTTTTCTTTGGGTCTGGGCCAAAGATGGATGACAACTGTGGAAATGAGAGAGCAGGCTGCTGACAGGGGAACAGCATTTTTATCTTGGGTAGGTTCGCTGGTGGGTGAGAAGAACAGTGACAGTCTTCACTGACCGCTACACACTCAGCCCTTCTATCCCCTCATGGGTGGCCCCAAACCTGATAATGATCTGCAAGCAGCAGCATTAGTTATGAAAGACACAGGGCCTGTGGGTTAGTTCAAGCTCATTGGCCCTGCCCCTTTTTCATGCAGGGCTTTGTAGTACCACAAAAACTCATGCAAGGGCAGGGCCAGCTCACAGGACCCAGGCTGACTTCACTACTAATGCTGCTGCTAATAGCACCTGTGATCCCAGCCGAAGGTTTTGTGACAGGTCAATGCAAGAGTATTTTTGCCCTTGGCTAGGGCTGGTGCAAAGGTCTTAGGTGAACCTTCTTCTGTAAGTCTAAAAACAAAATAAATTACTTAACTATATTTTCAGTTCATTTTATATTTTTTTTTTTCCACACAATGGCATCGAAAGTAGTGAGCATTCTCATTTTGAGCTCAATTCAGACATTAATTCACATTGCACCTAAAATGTGAACAGAGTCAGCTGCTAGGATTGAGAGCAGAGTCTGGGTTGAATTGGTAGCTCTTTTCTCGGCTTCCTGAGGATCATTCACAAAGTGATACCACTTACAGAGTTCAGGCTGTCTGCTCGATACTGTAAGGCCGCGGTAGAAACAGTGCGGCAGTGTCAGGCGCACCCTTCCTCCCCGCACGCACAGTTCTCTTGACCTAGCGCCTGATACTCTCTTCTAATTGCATGCAAATGCATGCCGCGGCTGTAAAGCGTTAGGGAAGGGTTATGCCTGCGCAACCCATTTTACTGTATAGGCGCTTAAAACAGCGCCTATACAGTAGCCTGGGTGCGCTGGTACCTGTCATTTCAAATGACATTTGAAATGACAGGCACCAGGAAGTGTAAAAAACAAAATTTTTAAATACCTGTCGGAGGGCCGCGTGGGTCCAGGCGGCCGGCGGGATCCGGGGGGCGGGTGGTCACGTGTTAAATCTAGGCCGCGGGCGGGTGGGGGCGCCTGTTCCAGGCGGCGGCGGCGGGGGGTGGAGGCAGGTGGACGCGCGTTAGTTTCAGACGACCGGCGGCGGGAGCCGGGGGGCGGGTGGTCGCGTGTTAAATCTAGGCCGGGTCGCACAGGTGCGCATTCATTCACTGCCGGCGGCAGCCCCCACCGGCAGTGACGTCACGCCTTGAGCGCCGAATCGCAGGGGTCGCACAGGCGCGCATTCATTCACTGCTGGTGGGGGCTGCCTCGGCAGTGAATGAATGCGCACCTGTGCGACCCGGCCTAGATTTAACACGCGACCACCCGCCCCCCGACTCCCGCCGCCGGTTGTCTGAAACTAACGCGCGTCCACCCGCCGCAGCCGCCGCCTGAAACAGGCGGCCACCTGCCCGCGGCCTAGATTTAACACGCGACCACCCGCCCCCCGGATCCCGCCGCCCGCCTGGACCCACGCGGCCCTCCGATAGGTATTTAAAAATTTTTATTTTTTTTTTCTGACAGGTTTTGTGTGTCCCACAGCATTACATTTTCTCGATCATCTCTGTATCGCTTTTTTTTTTTATTGTGTTTTATTGTTTTTGAGTATCTTAAGCGGTGTCGATGGATTTGTTACTAGACTCACAGTCCTAACTCCTACTAGGGGGAGGCAGTAAACTAACACGTTAAGGCCGCGGCAAAACAGCGGGTTACTAAGGAGATAATCTGAGCGCGCGTTACGGTATCGGAGGGGAATAGCTAATTCCTTCATTATACTGCTAATTCGTTCATTTACATGCCGCGTGCGGAAAGGGTTATGCGTCTGTTTTAAGAAGCGCTAAGGATGCGTGAAACTGGAGACTGTATCGCTGGATCGCGTTACGCGCCCAAATTGTGCGCTCCGAGCACGTTACAGACGGGCAATCTTCGACCGAACGATACTGTATCGACCCATAGTGTGATAGCCTTGGTAAGTGCATTTCTTCAGTGTATTTATTAGCTGGTGGGTCTGATTCTCAGTGTGTTGTAACATTTTCATTGTGTGTGTGTGTGTGGTTTTTCTCAGCGCATTTAACATTCTGGTGGTCTATCTGTAACTGTGTCACGTTCTCCTCCACTCTGCTTTCTCCCGCCCGGTGGCTGTGCGGCCCTGGAGGTTCTTCTTTTATGCTTCTGGAGCCTTTGGCAGTGTTCCGATTCAGGGTGCGAAGCGCTGCTGCCCTCAGGATGCCCGATTGATTAATTGCAGCTGGGAAAGCTTTCCTGGGCCCCACCAAGGCAGTGGATCCCCAGAGCCATTCTTAAGGGCTGAAACAACGAAGAGGCTGGTGCACCTCAAAAACTAAATTGACTGACAGAAGCCATCTTAGGGGCTAGCCTCCCCCTTCACTACAGCAAAGAGCTACTGTCCTGTTCCCCAGGAAGCAGGTGGTAATGGGAAAAAATAGTTTTCCTGTGGTGGCATTTTCTAGGAAGCAGCGACTTCAAGGAGTTAATTGGTGAGGGCTAAATATACATAATCTTAGAGAGGCATCCTTTGATGTACGTTGCTCTCTTCACTCTCATTATATTGATTATTGCCCATATTTCCTAGCGTGTAGCAGATGGACTCAGGACCAATGGGTATAGGTACTCCTGATAGCAGTTGGAGACGGATCAGATTTCAATCTGACGTCAGCCCCTAGTACATATACCCCTGCAGGAAGTGCAGCTCTTCAGTATTTTCCGTCTCCATAGCAATTAGGGACTCTATGCATGCTAGCACAGCATTAGAGTAAATTTTACCAAAGAAATCCAAATTAAGAAGAAATCTTACCTCTACAGACTAGCCCCGCTCTCCTGCGGTGGCACCCGTTGGGTCTTTCCCCCAGTTGAGATTCCAGGTGATTTCCGCGATACCTCAGAGGTAAGCCTCGGTCCGGCGGCCGACCCTCGGCGGGGACCTAGCCCCCGACATCGGGTGAGCCTGAGAGGCAGCAGGTGCAACCTCGAGAGCAGAGGTGAAGGTATTTTCCCTCTCCCCCCGCAGCCGGAGACCGCCCGGAACGAAACCGGGAAGGGTCGAGACAAAGTAAGGTAGAAATCTATTTAAAAGTCTCCCGTCTCCGAAGCTCGAGGATATGCACAGGTCGCCAGCCGGGACCAGTGCCACCGGGTTGATCGGCCCTAGCAGGGCTAGATCCCAGTCAGATCCAAGGGTCTTCCCACGTGGAGACCCTCCGAGGTGGTCGCCATATTGTCCGCGTGGTCGCCATCACCATTTGGCCCTGTTCACTGCCCTGTCCGCCATCTCAATCCATGCGCACAGAGGCGAGCCGTGCGCACAAATACCTTGTGCGCACAATGTTGTGCGCACAAGTACCGGGTGCACAAGCGAAGCGCATAGCCACGCGCTCACTGTCCCGGGCGCATAATTTTGACCCGTGCGCACAACAGCGCCCACATCTCTCTACAAGCGTGCACCAAACCTACACGCGCAACTTCGCAAACTGGAGTGCATAACTGTATTGTATGTGCACAAGCCATGGCACCACCTGAAAATAAGCTCAAAGCTCAGGGCCTTTGCCCAGCATGCCACATTAGAGCTGCACAGCATGAGGAGGCCACGGCCCTGTGTATACAGTGTGAAGAGGTCCTAGGGGACCCAACTCATGGCCCTCCCCAACCGGTACCGGACCCCAGCCTCTCGAGCGGTACGCCGGACCTAGCATCGCACAGCGGGACCTCCCTCAAACGGGGCTCCCCAGGGACACAGAGCCCCCTAGTCTAGACCCAGCTTCTATCTCCTGGATGGAATTCTTCAAAGGTCCTGCATACCTTTGTCCATATGCAACCGGTGCCTCCTAAAATGCGGCCTCAGGCTCCACCAGAGGACCTCGACATGCCAGGACCCCTCTATGGCCCAGGGAAGTGATCCCACCGCCCAGAAGCCCCACCTTCGGGACAACGGACATCTCCGATGAGGAGTCAGAACCCCTGGAGGAAGGGGAACTCCCACTGGGGACAGAACCCCACCGAACCATGAGACGCTTTTTCACCAAGGACGAGCTTCCAGACCTGGTCACACACAGCTTAAAAGAGCTTGCCATCCCAGACACAAGTGCCTCAGGGGAACCTAAGACGAACCCACTTTTGGAGGTACTTCGTCAGACCTCCCGCCATTTCCCACTATTACAAGCTGTCCAGCAACTGATTGACCTGGAATGGAATGCCCCAGAAATCACGTTCAAAGGGGGCCAGGCTCTGGCAGCCATGTACCCTCTGGACCCAGCCGCTAAAGATCTCCTGGCATGTCCGAAAGTGGATGCCATGGTATGCGCGGTCTCGAAGCGCACTACTATCCCGGTGGAGGGAGGAGTGGCATTCAAGGCATTCAAAGATGCTCAAGACAGAAGTCTGGAATCAATCCTCAAACAGTCTTTTGACGTCTCCACTATGTCTTTACAGATTGCGGCCTGCTGTGCCATGGAGACACGAGCCTGCTTAGCACAGACCAGTTAGCACAGACCAGTTCCAGGGCTTCCTGGGGAAGCCCTGGAACCAGCTGTATCATTCCTCGTGGACGCCGCTTCGGATCTGGTACGCACAGCAGCTAGAGGAGTCTCATCCACCGTGGCAGCCAGGAGAAAAATCTGGTTCCGAAATTGGTCAGCCGACGCATCCTCCAAAACGAGACTCACAAGGATGCCTTTTAAGGGAACACTCATGTTCGGAAGTGAACTAGAGAAACTAGCCAACAAGTGGGGCGAGTCCCCACTGCCGCGGCTATCGGAGGACAGGAATAAGAGAAACCAGCGATCCTTCCCCCGGACCTCCAGGGGCAGAGGATCACAGCGCTTCAACCCATATAGAAGCTCATATCAAGTGGCCCGCCCCACAGGCCGGAGCCAGTCCTTTCAGAACAAGCATAATAAAAGAGGCCCAGCCGCACCCCACAATAAAAATCAGCCGACCCATCCAAAGGGACTGGCCCTATTCTACCAAAGATGGGTCGAGATAACTTCAGACAAGTGGGTCCTATCCATCATTTGAAAGGGATATTACCTGGATTTCCACCACCTCCCTCCGGACAAGTTTGTGGAATCTCCCTACCATGACCCTTCCAAGAGAATGGCAGTGGAAGCTAAACTGACCAGATTAATAGCCTTAGAGGCTATAACACTGGTGCCTCCACAACAAATAAATACTGGCTATTATTCCATCAATTTTATCGTTCCCAAGAAGAAAGGAACGTTCAGACCCATCCTAGACCTCAAGGCGGTCAACCGTCACCTGAAGATTCCTCACTTCCGCATGGAAACCCTACGCTCGGTAATAAGGGCGATTACAACCGGGAGAGTTTCTTACCTCCCTGGATCTGTCGGAAGCCTACCTACACATTCCGATCCATCAAGAGTATCAGCATTTCCTACACTTCTCGATCCTGGACCGTCACTACCAGTTCCGGGCTGGTAGTGACGCTGACAGCCACCGCTCCTGTCAAAAAAGAGGTGCTAGGGACACGCTAGTGTCCCTAGCGCCTCTTTTTACCGTGGGACCTCATTAGCATATTCTTCCCCCCTGAATCGCGTGCACAGGAGAGCAGGTGCTCGCCCGCTCTCCCGTGACTTTTACTGTATCGGCCCGTAAGTTGTGTTGTGGACTATACGAAGAATGGGCATGAACACAGAACTATATTCCACTTTAAAATCAGTAAAGTTACATTGGAATCTCATCTTGGAGTCCAGTGTGATTATTACTATTGACTATAGAGACTGTGAATGTTCAACACCCAGGGTCTAGGAGAATGTTCTCCCCCACCATGGGGAGTCCTGGAGAATCTAACTCTAGTGAGGAGCTTAGAGCTGAAAACAACCTGCTTCGCTTTGGGAAACAACTTAAAACTCATCTGTTTGCCATGGCTTTTGCTGAAAGACAGCACTGACTGCAGTCTAGGATCCCCTAAGCTTGGTTACACAGCCACTTTATGCTTCATTTTGGTTTTGTTTTACTGTATTGTATGCTGATATGTTTAGTTGTTTATTGCTGTTTGATTGTATTTTATGTATTTATTTTCTGTTACCACTGAGATTTGTGGATCAGCGGGATCAAAATTTAATAAATAAGTAAATAAATGTATGAGAATTGAAGATAGTTAGAGCCCCAAAATTTACTGGGTGCCTTTGGACACCTAAAAAGTACCTCAGCCTAGGGGTTACATTACTGAATTGCTAAATCATTTCTGCCAAGACTCAGGGACAGATCATAGGCCAATGCGGAAAGATTAAATGATTTCTTTGCTTCAGTGTTTACTGAAGAGGATGTTGGGGAGGTACCCATACTGGAGAAGGTTTTCATAGGTAATGATTCAGATGGACTGAACCAAATCACGGTGAACCTAGAAGATGTGGTAGACCTGATTGACAAACTGAAGAGTAATAAATCACCTGGACCAGATGGTATACACCCCAGACTTCTGAAGGAACTAAAAAAAATGAAATTTCAGACCTATTAGTAAAAATTTGTAAACTATCAATAAAATCATCCATTGTACCTGAAGACTGGAGGATAGCTTATGTAACCCCAATATTTAAAAAGGGCTCCAGACCGGTT
Source organism: Rhinatrema bivittatum (assembly GCF_901001135.1). NCBI lineage: Eukaryota > Metazoa > Chordata > Amphibia > Gymnophiona > Rhinatrematidae > Rhinatrema > Rhinatrema bivittatum. Next base: position 131,587,173 of record NC_042616.1, on the reverse strand, counting down.
AGCCTGACTTCAGTGCCAGGAAAAATAGTGGAAAGTGTTCTAAACATCAAAATCACAGAACATATAGAAAGACTTGGTTTAATGGAACAAAGTCAGTATGGCTTTACCCAAGGCAAGTCTTGCATCATAAATCTGCTTCACTTTTTTGAAGGAGTTAATAAACATGTGGATAATGGTGAACCAGTAGATGTAGTGTACTTGGATTTTTAGAAGGCGTTTGACAAAGTTCCTCATGAGAGGCTTCTAGGAAAAGGAAAAAGTCATGGGATAGGTGGCGATGTCCTTTCGTGGATTACAAACTGGCTAAAAGACAGGAAACAGAGAGTAGGATTAAATGGACAATTTTCTCAGTGGAAGGGAGTGGGCAGTGGAGTGCCTCAGGGATCTGTAGTGGGACACTTACTTTTCAATATATTTATAAATGATCTGGAAAGAAATACGATGAGTGAGATAATCAAATTTGCAGATGATACAAAATTGTTCAGAGTAGTTAAATCACAAGCAGATTGTGATAAATTGCAGGAAGACCTTCTGAGACTGAAAAATTGGGCATCAAAATGGCAGATGAAATTTAATGTGGATAAGTGCAAGGTGATGCATATAGGGAAAAATAACCCATGACATAGTTTCACAATGTTAGGTTCCATATTAGGTGCTACTACCCAAGAAAGAGATCTAGGCATCATAGTGGTTAACACATTGAAATCATCGGTTCAGTGTGCTGCAGCAGTCAATAAAGCAAACATAATGTTGGAGATTATTAGAAAGGGAATGGTGAATAAAATGGAAAATGTCATAATGCCTCTGTATCGCTCCATGGTGAGACCACACCTTGAAGACTGTGTACAATGCTGGTTGCCGCATCTCAAACAAGATATAATTGCGATGGAGAAGGTACAGAGAAGGGCTACCAAAATGATAAGGGGAATGGAACAGCTCCCCTATGAGGAAAGACTAAAGAGTTTAGGACTTTTCAGCTTGGAGAAGAGACGGCTGAGGGGGGATATGATAAAGGTGTTTAAAATCATGAGAGGTCTAGAACGGGTAGATGTGAATCGGTTATTTACGCTTTCGGATAATAGAAAGACTAGGGAGCACTCCATGAAGTTAGCATGTGGCACATTTAAAACTAATCGGAGAAAGTTCTTTTTCACTCAATGCACAATTAAACTCTGGAATTTGTTGCCAGAGGATGTGGTTAGTGCAGTTAGTATAGCTGTGTTTAAAAAAGGATTGGATAAGTTCTTGGAGGAGAAGTCCATTACCTGCTATTAATTAAGTTGACTTAGAAATTAGCCACTGCTATTACTAGCAACAGTAACATGGAATAGACTTGGGGTAGATTTTCAAAGGGGTACGCGCGTAAGATACGCGTGTACCCCCCGAAAACCTACCCTAACCCCCCCTGCGCGCGCCAAGCCTATTTTGCATAGGCTTGGTGGCGCGCACAAGCCCCGGGACGCGCGTAAGTCCCGGGGCTTCGTAAAAGGGGCGGGGAGGGGGCATGTCTGGGGCGTGTCCGGGGTCAGGGGGCGGTTCGAGGAGGGACTGGGGGCGTGGCGCCGGCCCGGGGGCGTGGTCGAGGCCTCCGGACCAGCCCCCGGGTCGGGTGATGGCACGCCAGCAGTCCGCTGGCGCACGCAGATTTACGCCTGCTGAAAGGTAAGGGGGGGTTTAGATAGGGCCGGGGGGGGGTGGGTTAGGGAGGGGAAGGTGCGGGGGTGGGGTGGAAAGAAAGTTCCCTCCGAGGCCGCTCCGATTTTGGAGCGGCCTCGGAGGGAACAGGCAGCGCGCGCCGGGCTCGGCGTGCGCAAGTTGCACAAATGTGCACCCCCTTGCACGCGCCAACCCCGGATTTTATAAGATATGCGCGGCTACGCGCCTGGTGTGCGAACAAAAGATATGCGCGGCTACGCACCTGGTGTGCGAACAAAAGTACGTGCTCGCGCAACTTTATAAAATCCGGCCCTTAGTTTTCGGTACATGCCAGGTTCTTATGGCCTGGATTGGCCACTGTTGGAAACAGGATGCTGGGCTTGATGAACCCTTGGTCTGACCTAGTATGGTATTTTCTTATGTTCTTATGTTCTTAATCTCCGTAGCTGGACCAAAACTCTGGAATACTATGCCAGTCGAGCTAAGACTTGAACCAGATACTAAGATCTTCAAAAAGGGTTTAAAAACATGGCTATTCGTTATTGCATTTCCGCAGACAGGAAAAGGATGGTAGTGAATATCATAACAGTGAATGTTATTTTAATTCTGTACAAGTAATGTTTTATTATAGTTTCGTTTATGTATGATGGTCTATTTTATGCTACATTCTTGTAATTTGGTTTTCTGTGAACCGCCAAGATTGTTTACCAGATTGACAGAATACAAATAAAATAATAATAATAGAATCCCTCATTTCAATTAAGCTGATACATTATGCAGTATTCATCTCAATGGTTTTTTAATTTTATGCCTGGATAGATCCATTATCCTCATAACAGATTACACTGGTTGAATAATTCCTGTTCCAATTGATTGTTAAGTAAAAATAGAAAATGGTATACAAAAATTGTCATTATATTTTATGTAGATTTTTCTAGTCAACTTTTAGTGCCCAGTCACTTTATGTCTGTATAAACAATTTGATATAGAGGGCTCTTACAGAAAGTATGATAAGCATTTCATTTATTTAAAGCATTAGGTTTAATCTTTCTGCTTTGGCACTGGCCATAACGTGATTATATCCCCGGTGGAGTTGAGTGGCAGAGCATTAACTCCTCTCCCACACTGTGAATTTTCTCAGCTAAATAGCCAAGAAAGGACCAACCTCAGCTCCGACCTCAGCTCATAGCTAAGACCTACATTTAGATCTTTGTCAGAAGAGTGAATAATGATCAAAACCTTATTCTAGCTGATTGGGGGTGGGAGCTGTATACAGAACTATAGCAAGCTAAACTACAATTATAGCCTACATCCTTCTGTGAGAGGAAAAAAGATCCTAAACAAGAGATTCAGATCATACATTAAGAGAGTGTTGGTGCATGAAACCCAATGGACTAGGAATGTCACCCCAAATGGAGATTCTGGATAAAAATGTAAGGAGCTCAATGGGGTTCTCTAGAGAAACAGGACTGCCAAGAGGAAGAGGTATGAGTCTATACAGAATGTAGACAAGACAAAGAGGGGAAAAAAAGAAAGCTTATGAGTAGAAATGCTCAAAGTTTAGACAATAACATTTCATATCTGTGAGCCTTAACGGCAGACCTAGACATTGTTGCTTGACATGGTTCGATGAATTCCATGAAAGGGATAGGGTCATACCAAGCTATAATCTGATCAGGAAGGATAGGGAAGGCAGGAAAAGGGAATAGTAGTTGTATTGCTAAAAATCATATTAAAGCAATAGAAATGTAAGGGACATAAATAGAGGAGGAGGCATTGTGGGCTGCTTTGTAAAGGGAAGATGGAGCAAACTAGGTAGGTATATGGGCTTTTTCTGCTGTTATGTTTCTGGTTTTCTATGAGCATTTATGCTCTCTGAGCCTAAATCTACAAACCAACTCAGGTGGAAAACTTGGATGGAGATTTTGTCAAAGACATCCACAAGAGGGGAATAAAGGGGTAGATGGGAGATTTTAACCTGCCAGATGTGGATTGGAATGGGTTTACATACACAGTCAGAGGAATTAACTGCAAATGTGAATTCACTGAAGAATTTCTATCATTTGAATAGATGAAAGGTACCAACAAGAGGAGTTGATTTGTACAATGCAGTCTCTAGCTAGCTTTAAACAAGCTAGCTAGAGGTTGCCAAATTATGACAAGGCAGTTAAAACACAAGCAGACTTTGAAGAATTGCAGAAAGACCATGCAAATTTGGGAAACTAGAAATCTAACCAGCACATGGAATTTAATTTGGACAAGTGTAAAGTATTGCTCACAGGGAAAAACAATCCTAACTAATTTTATGCAATGCTGAGCTCCACATTAGGAACTACCAATCAGGGAAAGGCCCTTGGACAAACCAAAATCCTCAGCTCATTAAATAGCAGTGATCAAAAATGCAAATAAAATGTTATGAATTATTCAGAAAGGAATTAAAATAAAACTGAAAATATCATAATATTTCTGTAGAAATCTATGGTGTGCGTACAGCTTGAATACTGTGCACAGTTTTATTTGACCCATCTTAAAAAAAAGATATAGCAGAACTAGAAAAGGTACAGAGAGAGGCAACAAAAATGATATAAGGAATGGCATGGTGCTTGCTTTTTTGCTTCCTTGTGCAAACAATTAATATGCTGCCCCCTCCTCATTCTGTTTTTTTAACACCACAAAATAGAAACAATCTCTGTCAATCTCTATCTCTCTCTCTGTTTCACACTCTATCACTAACATTTTTGCTCAGTCTCACACTCTAGCAATCTCTATTTTAGGCCCTTCTTCTTCACTGAAAAAAGCAGGCTGCTACAGAAATGAAATGCTTGCAGAATACCTTACCCTGGTCACACATGCAGAACGTAGACAGACATCACCAAATAACAAGGCCATGAAATATAAATGGAAACATACAGGCAAAAGCTTATCCAGAAACTGCAACAATGAAAAAAACCAAACAAACCAGAAATATCACCAGTCGCCATAAAACATCAAGCAATAAAATCAAGAAATAGAAATCATCAATGGTAAAATAATAAAACCATACTAATAAAAATAAATATTTCCAACAAGCTGATGAACAGAATTATATACAATAATTAAGAACTCATAAAAAATTTAAAAATTTTCCAAACATCAATAAAATATTTCAAAATAACAGACACATTAAACACCCAATAGTTAAAACCAATAAGCATTAAAAAAATCCCCCACTCTTCATATCTGGGAACTTTTAGAACATAAAAACATAAATATTGCCATACTGGGTCAGACTGAGAGGCTATCAAGCCCAGGACCGTTTCCAACAATGATCAATCCAGGTCACAAGTTCCTGGCAAGATCCTAAATAGTAAATACAGCAGATCCTATGCTGCTATTGTCCAGGGATAAATAATGCCTATTCCTGGGAAAGTGAATTGAAAAGACTGGGTGTGCACCATCTGGCACTTGTGCATGTCCACCCGATTTTATAAGCTGCCCAGATATGAGCACACTTGCTGATGCAGGCATCTCATATCGGCCACATAATGATGTGGTGTGGTCTTGGCGTGGACGTTATGGGGTGGGGCCAAGAGATGTGAGCACAAGTACCTATGCATCTGGGCACATGCCCAGGTCTAGTACCTTGTAAATTTACTTCTGCTATGGAGGTGTAAGTCTTAATAAAAATATTTCTAGGAATCTGTGAGGGGTTTAAGGGGTCTGGGGTTATTGGGGGGAGTGCAGGCTAAAGAACTAAGGGGGGTTGTGAGGACCTAGCTCTAGACTGGGCAAATTGGTGGAGAAACTGGTGAAATTGGTCATGTTGTGGACATGCTTGTTATAAAATTCCCTCACTTATGTGACTCAAACCTGACTTGCCTGCTGTGTGCACACAAGCTTAAAATTAGGTGCACGTATACATTCACCTAGGTTCTCTCTCTCACACAGGCTCCCTCTCTCACTCACTCATAGGCTCCCTCTCACACACATGCATACAGGCTCCCTCTCTCACTCATTGACACACAAGGCTCTCTTTCTCATTTACTTACACACACACCCAGGCTCCCTCTCTCATACACAGGCCCCTTCTCTCACTCACACACACACATACATACATCCAGACTCCCTTTCTCCCTCTTAAGCATGCAGGATCTCCCTTTCTCATTCTTTTCTTTCACCACCAACAGGATACAATCCACCAGAGGCCCAGTCTGCCATCTCTCACTCCTCTTTCTTCAGCAGGCAGTTGCATTGGATCCACCAGTGGCTTTTCTGGGCTTCTCTTGCTCTTCTTTCTTCAGCCATGGCAGCATGGGATCGCCTAACAACCCCACTAAGACCTCTCTCACTCTTCTGCTGCTGCCCTTTGCCTTATGGGAAAGGATTGTAAGAGTCCATTTCACTGCTCCTCCTCATGTGCTGGCCAGCCAGCATGTTCAAAACTCACAGGACTGGCACTATATGCTGATCTCGGGTAGTGCAAGATCAGCATATTGGAAAATTCAACCTCATTTTGAGTATGCCGGCAAGGCCAATACACCAAAAAGAGGACTTGAATGGTAAATGTGAAATGGTTATTTACTCTTTCGGATAATACAAGGATTAGGGGGCACTCTGTGAAGTTAGCAAGTAGCACATTTAAAACAAATGGGTGAAAATTCTTTTTTACTCAACGTACAAGTAAGCCCTGGAATTCATTACCAGAGGATGTGGTTAAGGCAGCTATTGTAGCTGGATTTAAAAAAGAGTTGGATAAGTTTCTGGAGGAGACGTCAATATACTGCTATTAATCAATAGGGAATAGCTGCTGCTTGTTGCCGGCATTAGTAGCATGGGATCTATTTAACGTTTGGGTACTTGCCAGGTACTTGTGACTTGGATTGGCTACTGTTGGAGATATGATACTGGGCTTTATGGACCCTTGGTCTGACCCGATATGGCATATCTTTTGTTCTTATATAAGAGCAGTAAAAGGGGCTCCCACTTTTCCTTAAGCTCTCATGCATGGCCTGTGGTGCAGTGAGAGGGCAGCACATTGCACCACCTTAGAAGAAACTTTGGCCATATTTATATGTGCAGTCATGAAGCCTAGTGCATATTCATAAGCTGAAATATCTGCAAATAATAGAAAAAGATCAAAGCTACCAAACAGTACAGGTTGTATTATTGCATTTGTCAAAGTCAGATCTGAGAATGTTTATTAAGGATTTTTGCCATGTGCAAACCAAGCATACTTTTGCATGTAATTTGAAGTGAGCTGGAAAACAGAACTGACCCTTTCTAATTAAAAAGCGTATCTAAGATAGATTTGCAACACCAAGGGAGTTAAACAATGTTTAATAACAGGAATTCTTTGGAGACTTGTTCATTGGTCCTACTGCCTGCAACCTCCTGGGGAGAGAAGTACTAAGGAAATGAAAAATGACCTTACACTGTTGTGGCAGGATAAGAAAGTTTGCAAGCGGGTTGCCTAGCATTAATACCACAGAAGGTAAAGTAAAATGGAGATGCTTCCGAGATGATTCCAACAGCCAGGTCATACTAAATCAGATTTTTTTTTTCTTTACATAAGATCAACTTAGAGGATGAATTTTAAGAGTTGTCAGTTGAACATTCTGAAAACCGAGACACAAATCTTTCAAAGGTTTTAAAAGTTTTCATTTATGAAACAAGGTCTTGATGAGTCTTTTAGTTAGGTTTGAACTGGCCGGTTATTTTATCATTTGCCCTGTCACTGTCAGACACTGGAGTTCTGTGTCTTGTCTCAAGCCAGGGAGTAGATGTTATTAATATGAAGGACAAGCTGTGGGCACAAATGGTTTCTCTGCTTATCTAAACAAGAGGTGATAAGTGCAAAGCAGGATGATAGGGGAAAGGGAATGTTATGCACATGCTTAGAGGAGTCAAAACAGTGCCAAAGGACTATTTTTATTTTGGTTAGCTGTTGTCTCTGAAGTTCACTCCTCCATACACCAAGCTAAAACCAATAATTCAAAGCACCACTGTTCCTGTGTACTTTCCAAAGCAGGGCTTCTATATCCAGAACAAACCCTTGAATTAGCACACTATTACTTACCAGGCCTTTCATGCCTGCAGCGCTTCACCATGAAACAATTTTAAAGAAGTAGATATAAACAATCCAGTTTTAGACAGCCTTTATTATACAGAAGAGACTCACATGAACGTAAATCCTTCATTTTAAATGCAACAATCCTCACTAATCTGTCTTTCCCTAACCATTTTCCCTGCACACTAATTAGAAAGAAAGAAGTTCTTTAAATAAGAATATCAGCAATGGCTGACTTTATAATTCTGATCCAAATGTGTCATTTGAAACGCTCCTGTGAACACCAACACATGGTTGGTTGCACTGAAAATACAGGTCTAGCTTTTCAGACATCTTAAATTTTCCAGGTCCCAAAGATGGTACTTTAGCCACTCAGCTGCAGTTTGTGTAGTTCCAATCAAAGCCTTTTACTTGAAAATGGTGTTTTTATATAATTATATTCCTAATCACATGTAATTTTGCAGAAAATTAATAGATGTGCAGATAATTTGCTTTTAGCTCAGTCTGCTATAATTTTACAGTCTGAAAGTCAGGAGCAGTATCACTAAATGCTGCTTGCCACCACCTGTGGAGTTTTGACAAGCACATAAGCTCAATAGATTGTAGTATTGTGTAATTATCACCATTCAGATGAGGCATTAATTATTGTAATTTCTTAGCATGAGCAGAACAGTCTGATCCTAACACACAACCTTAACCAATAAACTGAGACATATGTTTTCCAGCAAGAGTTTTGTATACTTCTATAAATATGAGTGCCGCTTATATTGGGCAAGGCATATGCTGGGAACAGTATCTATGCTGACGAAGGGGCTAAAAGTTTTTTTTCCATTTTGTGGGCAATTTGTGCACGTTGGGACAAAATTTGTGGTTACTTTGTGTACTTTTGCTTTGAAACTTTCTGGAGCTACAAAGTACCTATGGACATTTACACCTGCATTTTCTTCATGTACATTTCAAAAGAAAAATAATGCATATAGAGTTGAAAATGCAATCTATACGTGTTATTTTTCCCCCCCAATTTAAACGCTACCCCAGGAATGCCTCCTCTCAATACTGCTAAAACCATGTGCATTGTAGAACTATGTGCATACTTTTTGCTGCATTAAGGGAGGATAATTTTCAGATTTACGCAGGTAAAACTAAGTGGCTTACCTGTAGTAGTTGTTCTCCCAGGACAGCAGAATTTAAGTCCTCACATATGGGTGACATCATCCAGTGGAGCCAGGTGCAGGGAGATCATACAAAAGCTTCTAGCAGCTTTTGGAATGCTTGATTGTGAATGTGCAGCATGACCCACGTTCACGGTGTCACACAGGGCCCCTCATTTCTTATCATAGCTAAGGTACAAACTTAGGGCCTCGTTTATTAAGCATTTTTCCCATAGACACAGAATGGGAGAAAAGCCTTAGTAAATCTGGCCTTAGTGTTATGGGAACCGGCCGTGGAGGTCCGCAGCTGGCCCCCTTCACTTACTGGCCTTGCGCCGGCGTCGGCGTCTCTGTCGGCCTGGGGACTCTGCTGGCGGCTGCGGACCGTGGCGGACGCATCCTGTCCCGTGCCGAGCTTCTGCCACTGGTGCGGCCTTCCTAGTGCAGCTGGAGCAGACGGGCTTCCTCTGCCTCCCGGCAGCCTTAGGCGCGCGCATGCCCCACTTGTTTCCAATTAAAGGGACCTTGCCGGCTCCACCCTCTTGACCTCAGCCTATATCGAGGCAAAGCCTGCTTCCAGACCTTGTCTTGGCTTCCTGGCTCCTGCTCCTATTTTTGGAGGATCCTGTTCCAGTTTCTGAGTTCCTCACCCTTTGGACCCTTGAACCTTGCTTGGACCATAGACAACGAGATTCACTGCCTGCCCTGATCCACACTTGGACCATGGACTATGAGATTCATCGCCTGACCCATGCTTCCACTGGGACCATGAGATGCTCCGCACCTGAGACGCCACATAAGTCCAACCGGCCCTGGTACTCAAGGTCTCAACCTGCGGGGACCGAGGGCTGGTAGTGGTGAAGCCAGTGGGGACCTGTGGGGATCCTCCTCACAGGTAGTGCCAACTCCCTCTCGGCCCAGGGATCCATGATCGTAACAGTAAGCCAAGGTCATGGATCCGGCGGAGGCTTCTGCACTGCAGGCTATACCTGGACTAGCGCAAAAGATACTAGAGCAACAGAAGGTCCTAGAGTCACTTGCCGCCTTCATGGAGTGTCTTAACACCCGCCTGGACTTGGTCGCCTCAGCAGGTTCCAATCATTCACCTGTCCCAAGTACCTCAGGGATGGCTTCATCGCCCCAACTGGTCATCTCCCTGCCGGCTTCTCCCCACTATGCGGGTGATCCCCAGCAGTGTCGCGGGTGGAATATGCACTTTGCTCAATTTGCAGATGTTTTCTCCCAGGAGGCTGCGGACACCCTACCTCCTCACCGGGAGTTCAACTGTGCTATCAATCTGCTACCTGGCACAACGCCTCCTTGGGGAAGAGTGGTTCCTCTATCCCTCCCTGAAACCTGTTCCATGACTGAATACATCCGGGAGAACCTGCAGAAAGGCTTTATCTGCCCCTCGAACTCCCTGGCCAGAGCTGGCTTTTTCTTTGTAGGCAAGAAGGATGACACCCTCCAGTTGTGTATTGATTACCGTAGTCTGAATGCCATCATAGTGAACGATCGCTACCCACTTCCATTGATAGCAGAACCCTTTAACTGGCTCCAAGGAGCTAAGATCTTTTCCAAATTGGATCTCCGGGGAGTCTACAACCTCATTTAGATTAAGGAGGGAGATGAACGGAAGACAGCATTCAACACTCGGGATGGCCATTACAAATACTTAGACATGTCCATCGGCCTCAGTAATGCGCCTGCTGTCTTCCAAAATCTCATGAACGAGATCTTCCTTGACCTCCTCTACAACTGCATGATCGTATACCTAGATGATATCCTGATTTACTTCCAGACCTTAGAGGCTGACCACCAGGATGTGTGCCGGGTTCTACAGCGACTAAGCGAGAACCATCTCTACGCTAAACCTGAGAAATGCTTCTTCGAAAGGGACTCTCTCCCCTTTCTCGGATATATTGTGTCCAGCTGGGGCTTCCTCATGGACCTAACCAAACTGAGAAGCATCCAGGAATGGCCGCGACCCCGGGGGTTAGGAGCCCTTCAATGATTCCTGGGCTTTGCAAACTATTATCGCAGCTTCATAAAAGATTACTCCAGGTTGGCCTCACCCCTCGCGGCCCTGACACGCAAGGGGCCAACATCCAAGACTGGCCAGTCGACACTTTAGAGGCTTTCTGGGTGCTTAAGGAGGCCTTTCTGAGTAAGCCCTGTCTTCGACACCTGGACCCCAGAGCTCCATTCATACTCGAGTTAGACGCCTCCTCTGAAGGGGTAGGGGCAGTGCTCAGCCAACACAAATTGTCTGGGCCTTGTATACTTGCTTCTTCTTCTCCAGGAAATTTAACCAAGCTCAGCGCAACTACGCCATCAGTGATAAGGAGCTCCTGGCAATAAAACTGACCCTCGAGGAATGGTGCCAATGGCTGGAAGGTGCGCAGCATTGAATCATGGTCTACACAAACCACAAGAACCTCGAGAACCTACAGCAAGCCCAGCGACTTAACCCTCACCAAGCCCACTGGGCCCTGTTCTTTACACAATCTGACTTTGAACTCCACTATTGGCCCACGGCTAAAAACCTCTGAACGGATGCACTATCCCGCTCGTTCTCCCCAGAGGACCATGAAGAAACACCGCAACATATCATAGACCCTGCTCGGGTTATTGATGTGGCCACCCAGGCGGTACTGCCCGGCATGACTATCGTCCCTCAAAGACTCCTTAACAGAGTCCTAAAATGGGGTCACAACTCCCATATGGACCCGGACCTTATCCTTGCTGCAACAATATTACTAGTGGCCGGGGATGCGCCAAGACGTGTACGCATACGTTGACTCCTGCCCCGTTTGCACCCAGCAGAAGACACTGGTGGGGAAACCCTGGGGCTTACTGCAGCCTCTTCTTGTGCCCAAAGAACTATGGACACACGTATCTATGGACTTCCTCGTGGACCTGCTCGCCTCTACAGGCAACACATTCATATGGGTGGTTGTAGACCGTTTTTCCAAAGTGGCTCACTTTACAGCCCTAGCCTACCTTCCCTCAGAAGTCGAACTGGCACAGTTGTTCGTCCAATACATCTTTCAGATCCATGGTCTTCCCTTGCACATCACTTCGGAACGTAGACCCCAGTTCACTGTTAAGTATTGGCAGAACCTCTGCAAGAAGTTCCATGTCTCCCTTGACTAAACCATCGCCTATCATCCCCAGGCAAACGGCCAAGTGGAGTGCACTAATTGGGCTCTGAAACAATTCTTGAGAGTTTATGTCAACACCTGCCAGGATGATTGGGCCTTGCTGCTTCCCTGGGCAGAGTTCTCCCATAACTCGCACCCTTGCACCGTAACCGGGGCTTTGCCCTTTCAAATAGTCTATGGAAAACAGCCACTTCTGCCCTTGCCTCTTCCTCTAGCCATCCCCTCTCCGGCTGCCCAGATGATGGCAGAAAAATTAAAGGAGCTTTGGACCCACACCCAGCAAATGATCCAAGAGGCTGCCCAATCGGCCAAGAAATTCACCAATCGTCACCGTCGACCGGCTCCACAGTTCCGCCCAGGAGAGAAGATGTGGCTCAGCACCCATCACATTTGGATGAGGGTTCCATCCATGAAATTGGCCCCACGCTTCATTGGGCCCTTTCCCATCCTCCGACAACTAGGACCTGCCATGCACAGCTTCGCTTACCACCCTCTCTGAAAGTTCATAACTCCTTCCACGCATCACTACTAAAGCCTCTGGTGTTGTCATGGCCCTCTCGGAAGCCTCCCAAGACTCCTGCAGTCTCCGTGGAAGAGGAGACTACGTATCAAGTCCGAGAAATCCTGATCATCAGGAGAAGAGGCCGAAGATGGGAATACTTGTTATCATGGGAAGGATTTAGCCCAGAGGAGAATTCCTGGGAGTCCTCGACCAATATCCTTGCAAAACCTAATCAATCAATTCCACACGGATCACCCTGATAAACCCCAACCCTCGGGAAGGGGGCTTAGAGGAGGAGGTACTGTTATGGCCCCTTCACTTACCGGCCTTGTGCTGGCTTCTCAGTCGACCCGGGGACTCTGGTGGTGGCTGTGGACCGTGGCAGACATGTCCTGTCCTGCTCCGAGCTTCCACAGCTGGCATGGCCTTCCCAGTGTGGCTGAGGCCATCTGGCTTCCTCTGCCTTCTAACAGCCTTAGGCGCGTGCACGCGCACCACTCATTTCCAATTAAAGGGACCTCACCGGGAGGTGGCCCGGCTCCATCCTTTTGACCTCGGCCAATATTTAGGCAAGGCCTGCTTCCAGACCTTGTCTTGGCTTCCTGGCTCCTGCTCCTGTTTTTGGAGGACCCTGTTCCAGTTTCTGAGTTCCTGACCCTTTGGACTCTTGAACCTTGCTTGGACCAAGGACTACGAGATTCGCTGCCTGCCCTGACCCACACTTGGACCACGGACTATGATATTCGCCACCTGACCCTGACCCACACTTCCACTGGGACCACGTGACGCTCTGCACCTGAGACCCCATGTAAGTCCAGCCGGCCCCGGTACCCAAGGGCTCAACCTGCGGGGAACGAGGGCTGGTAGTTGTGAAGCCCCAGTGGGGTCTCAGGCTCTCCCTGGCCTCGCCAGCCGATGGTGGGGACCTGTGGGGATCCTCCTCACAGGTAGTGCCAACTCCCCCTCAGCCCAGGGATCCACGATCGTAACACTTAGAATGTAAGCCCTCTGGTACCTGAATGTATTCCACTTTGAAATGGCTGACCAGTCATGAAAGGTGGAATATATATTGAAAATGTAATTAAATTAAATTATATAATAGAAAATAATGTGTGGCAAGCAATATACTGGTCAATATATACTGAGGGATCTCTAAGTGATCTCTCAGCAAAGACTATTAAGAAACCGGTTTGGTCTGCACTCAAGCCAACATTCGTTATATGCTGGAAGACGATCCTCATATTCAGCCCCTCAAATTTGACGTTTCCTGATTCACCCATGCCATTACTTTTGAAAGTCCAGTCAATTTGATAACAATTCCAAAGTTTGGCTTCCGCCTGCTATTCATACATGTGGCCTTAAGATTAAATATCCGCCCTATGCCAGGGTAGTGATCCTTGGAGTTCCCTTTACTACGGTTCATCATTAAAACTTGACGCTGAACGCTACACTTCAGATTTTTGGAAGGTTGGGCCCCCCTGATGCAGCCCTGATGCGAAACACGGCTGTGTCGGTGTCCTGATTTTACACTTTGATTGAATTCTCTTGTGCTTGGAACTATGTACCACCGATGTGTATTGGCTTAAAAATAAAAATTCTTGGTAGTATATATTGACCAGTATATTGCTTGTCATATTTTCTATATGTGTGTGCTGTGTACTCTGCCCGTCTCTTCCATTAAATTAAATTATACATAAAATAGAGAACCAATTCCAAGGGGAGTCGGGTGGGGTTTATAAGGACTTACATCCTGCTATCCTCGACAAACACCTGTGGTAGGTAAGCAATTTTGCCTTTTCTAAGGAAAAGCAGAATGCAAAGTCCTCTATGGGAGGAATCCCTAGCTACAGGCTGCCCTTAATGAATAAAGGGAGGAAAAAACAGAAAACATTGCCTTTGGCATCAAGCCAAATTATTTTTTATTTTATATGGGGCAACCTGGAAATAATAAATAACAAAAACGGGACTGAGTTGGATTCTAAACCTCAAATAGACTCTTAGAACATACTGGCCAATCTACTGTCACGTCAGGAGTCCTTAGCCAATCAGTAGCAAGATGGGAATGGACTAAACTCCCATGTTGCAGCTTTGTAAATTTCTCCTGTGCAATCTACTATCCAATTAGAAATGATGCGCTTGGCAACAGCAGTTCCAGGTGTATTGGAGTCAAAAGAAACAAAAAGCTGGGTGAACTTTCTAAGGGCTTCAGTCTGATCTACATAGAAGATCAAAGCTCTTTTGCAATCCAAATGGTGCAATTCTTTTTCATCCTTGTGGATATGCAGCTGGGGAAAAATGCTGGCAGGATGACTGACTAGATAAGGTGGATGTCAGACCTACCTTGGGCAGGAACTCAGGATGCATGCCCAGAACCACGCTTTTATTAAAACGTGTTGTGTAAAATAGACAAGTCACTAGGGTCTGGAGTCCACCTACTCTGCATGCTGTAGTGACCACCAGAAAAAATATGGTCTTCCAGGTCAGGTACTTCAGGTGACAGGAGTCTAATGGTCCAAAGGGACTTTTCAGGAGCTGGGTCAATACCACATTGAGATCCTATGATACAGCAAGAGGCTTGACGAGAGGTTTCAATTGAAGTAAACTTCACATAAACCAAACTAAAAGCTGCACAAGAGGGATTTACCTTCGACAATGGTGGTGATAAGCACTAATTGCACTGAGATGAACCCTAACAAAGTTAGTCTTCAGTCCAGACTCTGAAAGCTGTAGAAAATATTCAAGTAGTTTTTGTGTGGAACAGGAGAAAGAGTCTAATGTCTTTCACTCACACAAGAAGGCAAACCCCCTCCATTTCAAACCATACGATTTCCTCATGGAATCTTTCCTAGGTGCCACAATAATATGAAGATTGAAGCACATCTTCAGTTAGGTTAAAAGAATGCAATGCTATCCTCTCATCATCCAGGCTGTGAGGACTAGGGATGATGAGAGGTTTTGTAATGATGCAGCATTTCCCGATTCTGAATGACGAGAGATGGGAAATTCTCCAACCTGATCGGACTCCTGATTGACATCTCCCATAGATGCAGAAACCAAATCAGTCTCAGCCAGTAGGGGGTTATGAACATTATGGTTCCCCAGCCTCTTCTGAGCTTTAGTGGGATTTCTTGCCACCAGAGGAATAGAAGGATAAGCATTGATCCTTATGAGAAATTTTAAAAGTGACCAATTTACCTGGTTAAATATTTATCTGCTTGAGTAAATGGCTTGTGAAAATTGCCTTCCCCATGTTTTAAAGGGAATGAACAATCCAAGTGAAAATGGGAACTGGTAGAAGAAATTAGGAAGATCAGTCATAAAAGACAAGATAGAGGGCCAGCTTAACCATCAGGAAGCCCAGGCAATGGTCTAGGGCAGCAGCTTCTGGGGAACAGCAATGAACAGCAGCAGTGACTGCAAAGCAATAGATTCTGACAGCAATACAAACTCAAAGAGCCATTTAGTCCTATTAATCTCTTTCACATTATATTTTTCATGTACTCGAATATACAGCCACACCAAGTACTGCTTTTTACATAGAAACATAGAAAATTAGAAATGACGGCAGAAGAAGACCAAACGGCCCATCCAGTTTGCCCAGCAAGCTTTCACACTTTTTTTTTTCTCTCACATACTTATCTGTTACTCTTGGCTCTTAGTAACTTTTTTTATTCTATTTCCCTTCCACCACCGCCATTAATGTAGAGAGCAGTGTTGGAACTGCATCTAAGTGAAATAGCTTAATTAGTTAGGGGTATTAACCACTGCAATAAGCAAGCTACACTCATGCTTATCTGTTTATCCAGACTATGTAATTCAGTCCTTGTTGGTTGTTGCCTGAATATAGATCCACGTTTCTTCATTCCCCCCTGCCGTTGAAGCAGAGAGCCATGCTGGCTATGCATTGAAAGTGAAGTATCAGTCTTGCTCCTCTGCCGATGAAGCAGAGAGCTATGCTGGATATGCATGAAGTGTCAGACTTTCTCCCCTGCCGACTATGGCTTTGTGTTAGGTTTTATGATTTTTTAATGTGGTTTGACCATGGGCAGCGGAATACTTTTTTTGATTGGGGTGCCAACCAAGATCCACCCCAGCTACGGCCTCAACTCTGCCCCAAGCTCCACCCATTCATAATAGTAAAAAATATTAATAAAAGGAACACATATTTTAGAACAGTCAATGAAAAGAATATCCAATAATTAAAAACTCATAAAACCTTATTATTTTACTATTTCCCAAAACCCAATAAAATATTTCAAAACAGCTGACACATTAAGTAACACCTAAAAATTAAAACTAGAAAAGAGTAAGAAATATCCTGCTCTCCATACCTGGGATCTTTTGATGACTGGTCACTCTGAAAATGTTGTGGAATGAAGAGTGGGTAGCCACACAAACTTTATCCTTTCTCTCTCTCATACTCACACACTTACACATGTTCATTCTCTCAAATATTCCCCACAGTCTGGCAGGCTGGCACTCTCACACACATACACACAGGCAGTCACTCTCTCTCACACACACACGCAGGCAGGCAGGAAAGCATTTCACACACATACATACACAAATGCAGGCATTCACACACACACACACACACACACACAGGTAGGCACTGTCTCATACACACATGCACACGCATATAAACACTTGCAGGCAGGCACCCTTCTCATACACAGACATACAGGCAGGCACTCTCACACATAGATACACACTCAGACAGGTAGACAAGAAGGCACTCTCACATACAGGCAGGCAGGCAGGCACTGTCTCTCTCTCTTTCTCTCTCTCTCTCTCTCTCACACACACACACACACACACAACACACACACACACACACACACACAGAGGCAGACCAGGAGGAACTCTCTCACACATAGACAGGCAGGCAGCGTCTCTCACACACACACACATACAAGTAGGAAGGCACTGTCTCACACATACTCAGGCAGGCAGACAGGAAGGCACACACATATATGCAGACAGGCTGGCACACACATCTGCACACACATCTGCAGGCAGTTTCATGGTGGCTCAGCTGGAACTGTTTTTGGATGATTGTGGCCAGCGGCCCAGTCGAACCTATTTTTGGATGATCGTGACCTTGTCAAGTGGGCTGCTTCCTCCTCCTCGGCTGTCGGCATCTGATGACATCATCCAGGTGCCAGCAGGTGAGAAGGAGGAAGCGACCCAAAGCACTGCAAGACCACAATCCTCCAGGAGCAGGAAGGGTACGTGAGGGGATCTCTGCAATGCCGGCTTGAGGGAGGGGGTGGCAGAAATTTGGGGGAGGGCATGGCCCCTGTGAATCCCCATGTGACGCCTATGGGTTTTACTCACTGTGTTTCTACATCTCTGACAGGATCTCAGCTTTTAGCTTTGTTCCCATGGTTTAGCCTGTGTTGCAGGGAACACAAAGGCAGGGGGTAGGAATAGACAGAATAGAGAAGAGCTACTTTGCTTCCTAATCCAGACCCTTCTACTGTTTCCCACCTTACCTCACAGGCAGCTTCAGGGAACAGGAGGGGAGGGGTGAGGCTCGAATGGATGGCAGAGCAAAGCAGAGTTCAGTTTTTGCCTGCAGATTTCTTTGCCAGCGCGCGCATATTAGAAATTGCTGCGTCCATTTGTGTGCGTTGGGAAGCGCGCTCACATGGACGAGTGTGCGCAAAGTGGAAAATCTACCTCTAAGTGTGACTAAGATGAGGTATTCTACAAACGTGTAGATTCTATGTAGGGATCTATAGCAGTCCAATGTGTTCTGTTTTCCTAATAGGAGCTGTGCTACATAAACAATAAGTGTGTTTTTTTTGACTTGTAATGAGATAAAGTGATCCCTGTTTTCAATTAAACAAGTAAACAGCAGGTTGAATTAGCCATGATACATGAGTGACTTCATCCAGCATCCTGAACGGATCCATCTCTCTAGCTCAGTAGAGCTTTTACTACAGAGCATGTGTGGGAGTTCCTGCATGCACATTGCCTCACGAAGCCTTCAGTCTATTGTAGAGCTTAGCTTTAGCTAAGCAATCAAATCTCCAGGGATGCGAGTGGGTATTAAGCATGGATAATTCATTCTGCTGTCTACTAAGAACACCGTTTACAGTAAGCAAAGGTGATTTCTCTGTTGACAAGCAGTGCTGAATTAGTCATGTCACATGGAGAGTCCCAAGCAGAGGGTTGCATGGTGGAGCACTTACTAAATAAAACAACCTCGCTTCCTCATGTAAAGTGGACTACTGGTGAACAGAATATGCAAACCTGCCTGTCCAAATTTGCTATCTCCTCAGGATAGGCTGTCCAGATAGCAGTGCTATTGAAACTGTGCACCAGAATTTGAATCTTCATCCTGAACCTAGATGAGTGCCTCCATTTTTTTTTATTTATGTGAACTAGTTCATTTTGTTTATGTGAGAATTTTTTAATGTTTTCCTCTATTTTGTATCAGCAAGAGAAGGGCACAGCGATGGGGGCTACAATGGCACCAGATATAGCCAACAAATATGTTGGTCATTTGGAATGCAAGTGGCTCTCTCTGTGCCCTTTAAAACATCATAATCTTTTGTGGAAATAGTACATCGATGACATCCTGACTGGTGACCAATGTGCGAGTGGTTGAATGCCTGTGATCCTAACTTTCACTTTACCATTACAAGCAGTAAGTCTGTAGTTTCTTTTTTGGACAATAAGATTTCTGTGTCATCAGAGGGATTTCATTTTTCAATCTATAGCAAGTCCACTATTCGGAACACGCTGCTACAATATGGGAGTTACCACCCTAGGAAACTTCATGAGAATTTGCTCAAATGCTCATTAATATGTAGTCTTACCTTGCGCTTGGTCAATATTGAGCAAGGACACCAGATCAAGTAGACCACTCCGGAAGTGTCACATGATGTTGAAAAATGCAAACATATAGGTGGGTAATCCTGCAAAGTCAATTCAGCTACATGCTACCCCACAGACAGCGCAATTACCACAACAAAAATGTCCTATTTCCAATGCATATGTACTATGTGGATCAGCTTCAGGTAAATACATGAACCTTACCAATGTATCATGAAGATCATGACTTCTGGTTAAAGCAAAAAGAGGATGCTCCTGTAAAGACAGGTGTAGATTCAAAATATGCCAATGTGTTAAAATACTGTATTGCATCAATTGAGTAATGGAGAAGAAGGGAAGTGCTGGGTAATCTCTCTATAGAAACCAGGTTTTCATATCTTCTGCACAGATTATGTTCCTCTTTAAGTGATTTTAGAATGGAAGTTCTTCTGACACTTTTGATTGGTCAATGCTACTACCCTTCTGCTAATCAGTATAGATGATATAGATGGTTCTTCTGACACTTTTGATTGGTCAGTGCCATCACTTTGCACCAATCTGTACAGTGTATATAGGTGGACTTGATTCTATGCGAGACATGCAGGCCACTCGGATGGCTTCAAGTGCTTCATTTATTTTTTAAGTTTTTCGGGGATCAAGGTGATGTTGTGGTAACTTTTTTATTTTTGCTTCCCTGAAGCAGGTGACACTTGCCGAAACATTGCCAATCTTCAGACTAGCAGCACTGAAAACATCTTTTGATTGTTTGGACATCCACTCCTGGGACATTGTACTATGAACTAAGTTTGTTTCTGAAAAAAATAAATGGTTTTTGGATATATTTCTGTTTCAAGCTAGGTATTGGTAGGCTCTTAGTGCTGTGGTGTGGTTGGTGCCACCTACCAAGCCTGCTAGGCCCATATCAACAGCTAACGGAGCTTCACCTATACCAGCCGCCTCTCTGACAGGATGAGCCTTTTGGTTCTGGTGGCTAGCAGGACTTAAGTAGGTCCTTAGGGCTGTCAGACAGGCGAGAGTCCACGAGTACCTAGAGGAAGCCAGGAGGAGCAGCAGCAGAGTGATGTGTGAGCCATGTAGAGTGGCTTTTGTAGTTAGAAGTGGCTTCCTGGCTGCGGGAAGCCTAAGGTGGCATCAGGGGTGAGGCGGCTCAGAGGGCTGTCCCAGGAGTCACAAAACATAACATTTTATGTTTTATATGCCGTTAAAACACTTAAAAATGAAGGGGCCTTATTGACAAATGTGGTAAATGATTGAGTTGATTCCTGGATAGGTCACTACGGTTGTTTCCTGGTACAATAACATACAGGATTGTCCATTTTTGACCAAAAACTTAGGGAAATTTTCTTTCTGATACCACTTCTGTCCTTGTCACCAGTTTTCTCTCATGCCTCCACTTTTTTTGCTTTGTTATTTACCTGTACAGCACTGCATGCATCTTGTAGTATTATATAAATGTTTAACAGTAGTAGAGTAGGATGGGTCTTCTACTGTTTACAATATTAGCTTTTCATAGGTAGGATTGATGCTGTTTGACTTCTAGAGGTTAGTGGAGATGAGAGATATGGGGGGAAATGCATACAGTAGTCCCCTTCTCCAGGAGAGAAGGAATGCATCTGGAGCTTCGTGATGAGATGGATGGATGGAGCAGAACTTGTGAACCTTCATTTTCTGTTCTGTCATGAAAAGGTCTATTCATGGTTGTCTCCGCTTGTAGAAAAGTGTGTCTGGCACATATTGGGAGAGGGACCATTCATGTGGCTGGAATATTCTGAGGTGATCTGCCTCTACATTTGCAATCCCCGACAGATACGTGATTGAAGATTGACGTTGGCTTTGAAGGCCCAGTCCCAGATGGCCAGGGCTTCTTCACATAGGGTTTACGACCTTGTATCGCCTTCTTTGTTCACATAAAACATTTCTACTTGGTTGTCCATGTGGATCATGAGAGAAATGCCTTGGAGGAGGTGTTTGAAGACTATAAGGGCATTTTGCACAGCTTGGAGCTTGAGAAGGTTTATAGATTGATTTTGTTCTTTCTGATTCCAAAGACCTTGAGTTTTGTAGTAGAGCAGATTAGTTCCCCATTCTTTTGTGGAAACATTTGATGGTTAGTTTCATTTGGTGCAGATGCGGGTATAAAGGGGCACCGATTTTTAATGCAGTTGGCTGTAGCCACCATTTTATTTTTTGAGTCATGTCGTGTGTCAATTTTATTTTGATTGACAGCAATTGAAGATATTGGTAGCATTGAATTTTGAGACCCTACTGTAAGCAGCACATGTGCAGCCTCGTTAAAGAAAATACATGAATAGCTGAAGCCATATGACCCAAGAGCATGAGAACATGCCAAATTAGTGTCTTTCTACGCTATCCTCCAAAGCTTGAATGCTCGTTCATGCTCTTGATTCTACTGAGTCTATTTGTGCTCCTATGAATTGTATCCGCTATGAGGAAAGAAGCATGGATTTCTCATAATTGATGAGGAATTCCAGTATTTCTAGGCATTGTATTGTTTGCACTGTGTGAGATTAAAGAGTTTCCTTGTTTGGTGCTACTATGAGCCAGTTGTCTAGGAATGAGAATAGGCATATCCCTGAACAACATAGATGTGCCACAACCATAGCTAAGCATTATGTGAAGACATTTGGGGCAAAGGAGAGTCCGAATGGAAGCCCTTTGTATTGGTAATGTACATGTTCCACTGGAAAGCCAAGGTAACGCCAACATGAAGGGTGAATTGGAATGTGAGCATATGTATCCTTCAGGTTGAGAGAGTACATTCAGTAATTGGGCTGGATGAAGGGCAATATTGTACCCAAGGATGTCATCTTGAATTTTTCTCAACATATGTGTTGGTTCAAGGACGTTAGGTCTAGACTGGGTTGGAGATCTCCTGTTATTTTGGGGGATGAAGAAGTAATGGGAGTAACATCCTTTGCTGCAATCCTGAGGTGGGATGGATTGGATTGCTTCTTGGTGGAGTAATTTCTGCATCTCCTGGGGTAGGAGAGCCAGGTGGTCCAGATTGGTTGGTTGTAATACCAGATGAAGCATCGCAGATTGGCGTTAGAAGTTGAGATGGCATCCCTATTGGAATATCTTGAGATCCCATTGGTCTGTGGTGATTTCCTTCCAAGCCTGATAGAAATGTTGTACTCTGTCCCCAACAGGTGTTAGTGGCTGTGGCGACAATGTAGTTAAAAACCTTGTTGAGGTTTTGGGGGGCTTGCAACTGCAGTTTCTGCGCTCGTCAGGTTGAAGGGCATCCTCATTGATGTGGTTGTTGTGGCTGTTGCCCACTTTGCTGGTAGTAAGATGGGCAATAAGATTGGTAGGAGCGGAATTGTCTTCAGGGGTAGTATGGGTGTTTATATTGCAGGTAGAATTGGCAGCTGGTAGCTCCCTGCTCACCTTGAGATGAAAGATATTGAACTGCTACATTTTGTTCCTGAATTTGTGCCACCACTTCTTTCAATTCATCCCCTAACAGGTGATCTGAGTTGGAAGATCTGCCAGCTTTTAATGGACACCCTCTCTGATGTTAGTTGCTATTAGCCATGCCATCCTTCTTGCACCTATTGACGCTGCAGAGGTTCTGGTTGTGGTGCCGAAGATCTCATATATTGAGTGTAAGAGATGCTTAAAACCTTCTTTGATGTTGTGAAGTGGTTAAGGGGAGGATGGTTCACTGGAGTTCGAATGGATATAGGGTTACAAATTTTGGACACACTCATACAAATATTGTACTATATAAAATTGGTGCTGTTCTATTTTTCCATCCAACATGGTTCCCTGGAATACATTTTCCCCAAAGTCATCTAGGAGATTGTGGACCCTTCCTGGTGAAGTATTAGAATGAAGCCTTGTCTTTTTTGTTTTTCCAGTGCTGATTCCACAACTACTGATTTGTCAGTTATGTGCACTTTGCATCAATCAATGTGAGTATCTTATGCCAAAATATGTGGACATCTGTAGGCAACTTGATATTTACAGGTGAAGTGAACTGACTAGCCTTGGCTCACATGGTGTCGAAGGACTCGTCCATCCCCTCGAAGATGACCAGTCTCAACTGTTCAATCAGGTGCTGCTCTATGGGGTCAGGACTATGGGGCAAGAGGCTCCTCCTCCCAACTGGCATAAATACTTATTGTTGCTCTCCATCTTGGTCTTCAGCTGGGCCATGATGTCATGGTTACAACAATGACCACCCCTGATGAAGGCAGTAATTGTGCTAAAACATGGTCCATGCTGTGTTATTGTAATGCGAGTACCTTTTTGGACTGAACTTCAATTGACACTGAAAACGATACATTTTTTGTTTTTGAGTATGAGCCAGTGCCCCTATTTTCCCCCTTAGACTGGTGTGGTATCAGGCAGAGTGCCTGGTCCCCTTTAATTCCCCTTATGAGAGAGAGCTCTGTGGACGGTACCCAACAGGGGAGGAATAAGAGCTGGTACCCAGGTGGGTCAGTCAGACCAGGCCTGGGTCTCCAGGAGGAAGAAACACTGTCCAAACACTGTGCCGAAACTGAACTGTGAGTATTGAGGAAAGCAGTACTGAAACTGTGAGTAACTGAGTACACTGTTCTGAAGGGAAGACAGTCTACTGTTGTGTGATTGTGAAGCTGTAATAAAAATAAGTGATTCAAGAAAGGCTGGAGTCAGACTGCATTTGTGTCTTCAGGCCTGGGGGATCACTTCTCGGTCCCACATTGAGATTTTGTTTTTTTGCTGATTTTCTAAATAAAGCATATTTAGCATTTTGTAAATTAATAGTTTATATAGTAAAGGAGAGTGGTAAACAATTTGATAATTGTTGCGCGTCCCGGCCACGTTGGTGCCACTGTCTTGTTCCTGCTCCACGTTACCTGGTAGAACCCTTCAGACTGATTCTTGGTACTGACCCCTGCTTGCCTGACTATAACTGACCGCTGCCTGGACCCGACCTTTGCCTGCCTTCTGACCATGTTGACCGCTACCTGGAACTGACCCTTGCTTGCCTTGACTATGCTCGGACTGACCTCGGATTTGACCCTTGCTTTGGCTGACCACTTCTGGATGGATACCCTGGCTTTGACCCTTGCGCTTCACTCGGACACCCTCTTCTTGCTTTCTGTGACCACCAGACTGACCTGCTTGGACTCTGCCCGGCCTTCCTCCGACCAGACCCACGGGCGCTGCCTGTTCCAACCGGAGAGTCTTCCTGAACTGTTACCTCCCTGAGGCCTCCGGAGTCTCCAGTTCAGGTCTGGTCCATCCTCTCTGCATCAGCCGCGTACCCTTACTCGTGGTGGTATCTAGGGGTCAGTGAGGAGGGAGGAAGGGTAGGGTTAGGGTTAGGAAAAAGTTTGATTGAGGCACTGCGCGTAATTGAAAAATATCCCCTGCACGCATGAATGGGGCACCCGTCCACATATGTGCACGCCGATTATAAAATCGGGTGTGTATGTGCCCGTGGATATCATATTTTATCACATTTGCATGGGTCTTAAAATCGACCCCTTATAGCATAGTATGCTATTTGGCGTGTGTACTAGAAGGCCTTATCGTGCACACCTAACTGCAGCAACAGCAGAAACTGTAAATGTTATCCAGTTTTAGGTACATGAAAAAAATTAATTTATGTGAGCACCATTAGTATAATGGTGTTAAATAAAGGCAACCTCAGCCAACAGTGCTCAGACTCAAACGTTTTAGTAAATTTTTGTAGGGGCCAAACATGTTCTGTTTTTTATTCAGCTAACAAGAAAATGTGTGAACATTTCATGATGGTTAGTTTCTTTTTTTGGTGTAGAAATTTGCAAATGGTTATGACTACTAACCAAGGAAAGCAGCTTTCAAAATGCTCTGTGACATCACAATGTACATGATCTCCCTCAGATTTCCACTGACCTGAACTGAACTGGTTTGTTCCCATATTTATTTATTTATTGCTTTTTATATACCGCCGCTCATCAGAGATATCACATCGGTGTACAGAGAACAAAAACGTACGCCGGAGCATTATACATTGAACAAGATAATTATAGTTGAAAATTATCTTAATTATTAATTAATTTCCCATATGGGAAAGAAAAATAAATAGGGTGTGTGAAGATCACTGGGCATTCAGTTCCTCCCATCCACTCACCTCCCCTCCCAATCTAAAGCAAAGAGAGTCCCCTGACCTCCCCCATCACCCACTAGAGCCCCACAAATGCTCCCAGTGCCAAGGTGGCAGGAGGACACAGACTTTCAATTTCAAAAACAATTTCTGTACAAAAAAATTATATAAAATTATATAAACAAAGAATTAACTAAATTCAACAATTACCTTTATCCAAACAGCACTCCATTCAGTTTATGCAAAGCCACCATACTCACAAATAACCGGATACGATGTCATATTCCGCCATAAGTCAAACGTTGTGTGTGATTCAATCTGCCAAACTTTATATAGACGGAACAGTCACGATCACTCCTACTGTGTGACTGTATAACACAAATTACACAAATACAGGTAGCAGGACATGCAAAGAAAATACACAAGGGAAAAATTCCCATTGCATATAAGGACTTGTCTACTCTAGACCTAAGAAAATTCTTTTTAAGTTCTTTCTTTTTGGGCGAACCTCCCACTACTTACACTGATAACCAGACGTGTAAAAGAAAAATCCGTTCAACGCAACTAATTAAAAAAAAAAAAAGCACTCCATTCAATTGGCCCATTGAGACCTAATGGAGACATAGTACGCCACTTAAAAATAAAGCGCCGTTCAATTTTTCTCAGAACTGTAGACAAGTCCCTTCCATTTTTCAATATGATTTGTTTGATGACAAAAAATTGAATATCATTGGGAGCATGACTCTTTTCTACCCAATGATCAACTAAAGGGGCATGTTCGTGTACGGACTTGATGCGACTATGATGTTCAATAATCCTAAGGCGAATTGGCCGAGCAGTTTGTCCCACATAAATTAAATTACAGGGGCATATGATGGCATACACCACACCACTGGTATTACATATAAACAAATTTGGAATTTTATAAGGATATTTCAAATGGGGATGATAAAAAGACTGACAAACGAGAGCAAGGGGGCACACCGAACAAGACCCGCATGGCAATTGACCATGACCATCAGTACATTCCACAGGTTCATCTCTATTTTTCAATTTTTCCCGTAATGATTGACACTTTTTCACAGCAAAAATGGGTCTTTCTATGAAGCATGATTCTGAAGATAGAATATGCCAATGTCTCAAAATGGACTTTTTAACTTCCAAAAATTTTGTGGAAAAAGGAATGGTACAAATCATATGGGTAGGTCTATCTTTGGGGCTCTGGATTAAAAGATTCTCCCTATTAGAATATAATAGGGATGTGAATCGTTTTTTGACGATTTAAAATATCGTCCGATATATTTTAAATCGTCAAAAATCGTTAGGGCCACGATACAATACCAATTCCCCCGATTTATCGTCAAAAAATCGTAAATCTGGGGAAGGGGGAGGGCAGGAAAACCGGCACACTAAAACCCCCTAAAACCCACCCCCGACCCTTTAAATTAAATCCCCCACCCTCCCGAACCCCCCCCCCCAAATGCATTAAATTACCTGGGAGTCCTCCGTAGTGGCGGTCCGTGGCTAAATCGGGGGAAGGGGGAGAGCACGAAAACCGGCACACTAGATCGTGAGGTCTTCAGCCGGCGCCATTTTTCAAAATGGCCGCCGCAAAATGGCGGCGGCCATAGACGAAAACAATTCGACGCAAGTGGTCGTTCCGGACCCCCGCTGGACTTTTGGCAAGTCTTGTGGGGGTCAGGAGGCCCCCCCAAGCTGGCCAAAAGTTCCTGGGGGTCCAGCGGGGGTCAAGGAGCGATTTCCTGCCGCGAATCGTTTTCCGTACGGAAAATGGCGCCGGCCATACACGTATGGCCGGCGCCATTGTCCGTACGGAAAATGGCGCCGGCAGGAGATCGACTGCAGGAGGTCGTTCAGCGAGGTCCGGAAATCTCGCGAGGGTTCCGGACCTCGCTGAACGACCTCCTGCAGTCGATCTCCTGCCGGCGCCATTTTCCGTACGGAAAACGATTCGCGGCAGGAAATCGCTCCTTGACCCCCGCTGGACCCCCAGGAACTTTTGGCCAGCTTGGGGGGGCCTCCTGACCCCCACAAGACTTGCCAAAAGTCCAGCGGGGGTCCGGAACGACCTCTTGCGTCGAATCGTTTTCGTCTATGGCCGCCGCCATTTTGCATCTGCCATTTTGAAAAATGGCGCCGGCTGAAGACCTCACGATCTAGTGTGCTGGTTTTCGTGCTCTCCCCCTTCCCCCAATTTAGCCACGGACCGCCGCTACGGAGGACTCCCAGGTAATTTAATGCATTTGGTGGGGGGGGGGGGGGTTCGGGGGGGGGGGGGATTTAATTTAAAGGGTCGGGGGTGGGTTTTAGGGGGTTTTAGTGTGCCGCTGGACCACCAGGTAATTTAAGGCATTTGGGGGGGGTTCGGGAGGGGGGGGATTTAATTTAAAGGGTCGGGGGTGGGTTTTAGGGGGTTTTAGTGTGCCGGCTCACGATTTTAATGATTATGACGATACTTTACACACACAAACGGCAACAATACGATTCCCTCCCCCTCCCAGCCGAAATCGATCGTTAAGACGATCGAGGACACGATTCACATCTCTAGAATATAATGCTCGTTTGTATGCCCTCCTAACAGTGGCTCTAGTATACCCTCTAGCAATAAACCTGTCAGATAACACTTGAGCTTGAATTTTAAATTCAACTGTGGAAGAACATAACCTCTGGTACCGTAAAATTTGGCCCACAGGAATATTATCCTTGAGCAACTTAGGGTGAAAACTACGGTAATGTAACAGAGAGTTACGATCAGTCACCTTTCTATAAACACTAGTTATCAGTCTCTGCTCATGGACATATATTTTCATGTCCAAAAAAGTAATGGATCTCTTGTTCTTAGTGAATGTGAAAACCAAATTGGAGTCACTGGAATTAAGTAAAGCCAGAAAAGAATCCAGGTCACCATCATTCCCACTCCATATGAAGAACAAATCATCAATATAACGTTTCCAATATCTGACATCCTGAAAAAAAGAAGAACTATAAACAAAAGTTTCTTCAAAGTATGAGATGTAGAGACAAGCAACACTCGGAGCCATGGGCGACCCCATGGGGATGCCGTTGATCTGCAAAAAATAGTCATATTTATAGCTGAAAATATTCGATGTGAGAGCAATTTCAGCAATAGTAATTAGAAAATTCAGTCTACGTCCCGTAATTTCCATTCTGGCAAGCTCCAATTTAATAATATTCAAAGCTGCCCTCTGAGGAATACTTGTATATAACGAGGTTATGTCAGCTGTTAACAACACCCAATTAGGCTGAATTTCTGGTGAGTCTGACAAAGAATTTATGAAGTCAGTAGAGTCCTTCACATACGAGGAAGTAGCCATAAAAATTGGTTGCAAAAAGTGATCAATCATTTTGGCAATAGGTTCTAATACAGTGCCGATCCCAGCAACAATAGGTCGACCGGGTGGGTTAACAAGAGTTTTGTGAATCTTAGGAAGAACATAGAAATATGCTGTAACAGGAAAAGAAACCTGTAGAAAATGATGTTCCTTATTGGAAATAATTTTTTGTTGCAAAGCTGCATCAAGAAGGGTATTTATTTGTTGATGCAGAGCCGGAGTAAAATCAAAATCCAATTTTCTATAAGACTGAGTGATCATCAGATAATTGTCTGTATACTTCCTTATCATAATCGGAAGTGTTCATGATAACAATCCCACCACCTTTATCGGCTGATGTGATCTTAATGGAAGTATCATCATGTAATTGATTGATAGCTGTCCATTGTTCCTTAGACAAATTATACTGTAAGAACTCTTTTTGATCATCAATTTTACCCACATCTAAAAGAACCAAAGTCTGAAAAGTCTGCAACAAATGACTAGGGGGAACAGGCGGTATCCATTTAGATGGTTTATATAACCCTCCTCTCTCATATTTGACTTCTTCATCCGAAAAATACTCCCGTATGTTGAAACGTCTAAAGAACTTAATTATATAGCTCAATACGAGTGAGAAAAGAATCAAATTTACATGTGGGAACAAAAGAGAAACCTTTATTAAGAAGTTCTAACATAGGCTTAGTTAGTGTTTTGTCAGACAAATTAAATACTGAGACATCCGTAGTGCAAGTTATATTACCATCTACCGACGTAGATTGTAATTGGAGTTGTTGACTTTGCCTTTCTGAAACCTGGCCCCTCATGTGCCCCGATTGCCGCGATTGCCGCAGGAGTTTTGATCTAAAAAATTAGAATTAGAATTAGACTGTTGTACAGAGTCATAAGAGTCACAATTACCTCCTCCTTCCAGGAATCGCACCTGCCTCGTATCCTTCTGCTTTTGCTGTCCATCTGAATCCTCAGAAGAGTCATCAGAGGAAGAAAAATCACCCTTTTTTTTTAGTATATTTCTATTTTTTATTCGTCTGCATCCAGTGATATACATATCCACCATTGTAGTCTCTTTCATCTCTACGAAACTTACTGATTTTTACTTGTTTTGTTTCTTTCTTACATTCCTCCAATCGAGTTTGTAATTCGCTCATATGACTCTGTAATGAATCAGTAGGTAATTCTTCCTGAATTTTAATTAATTCAGAATCAATTTCCTTTCTGATCTCATCAATCTTATTCTTAGTATTCTCAATAATCAATATCATTAAGTCATATGAGCATTTATTAAGAATGGAATTCCATTTCTGAGCAAAAATTTCTTTGTTTATATAATTTTATATATTTTTTTATACAGAAATTGTTTTTGAAATTGGATCATTGGAATCGAATTATTAGACCCAATAGTGCAGCGCTGTAAGCGAGCACCCCCATTTTTCAGCATTTAGCATTTGGGGGAGAAAGCGGTCGAGTTTACTGGGTTATGAACAGACGCAGTATGTTGAACTTAATAGCTTGTTTGATTATATATTTGGTGAGACACTCGGTGGTGGTTGTTTTTAAGTTTTTAGTAGCCTTATAAAGTCTTGTTCTAATTTTGTTCACAGACGCGTGTTTCTTGAATGCACTTGTAATTATTTTGACTGGTGCGTGTTTATGAGTGGTTTTTGGTCAGTGTTACAAAGGTAACAGATTGGATCTTGTGTTACTGTGTATCTACATGAGGTAGGTTTGAAGTACATTTTAGTATATTCTTCAATGAATATTGATACATTTTTAATTATGTATGTAACGTTGTTACCTCATGATTGTAGTGAATGGACATGGAAGTGAAATCACTTTGATAACATTCAGTCCCTGAGGAAGCCTTCATGGAAGGTGAAATGAAGATATCTTTTGTTGGACCCATGCTGAAAAAGGACCTACGTTGAGAAATAGCTTGGAATCATGTTGAGAAACAATTTTGTTTTTTGTATTTATTACTCATGTTTAGATAATACTGATTATCTTGAAATTATATGCATAAGTTTAAATATTCAATTTGCATTTGTAATTAATGGAGATCTGTAGTTTAAAATTGAATATATAAGGTTTGTGAATTATAATTTGTGCATTGTCATGGGATAGGTGGCGATGTCCTTTTGTGGATTGCAAACTGGCTAAAAGACAGGAAACAGAGAGTAGGATTAAATGGGCAATTTTCTCAGTGGAAGGGAGTGGACAGTGGAGTGCCTCAGGGATCTGTACTGGGACCCTTACTGTTCAATATATTTATAAATGATCTGGAAAGAAATACGACGAGTGAGATAATCAAATTTGCAGATGACACAAAATTGTGCAGAGTAGTTAAATCACAAGCAGATTGTGATAAATTGCAGGAAGACCTTGTGAGACTGGAAAATTGGGCATCCAAATGGCAGATGAAATTTAATGTGGATAAGTGCAAGGTGATGCATATAGGGAAAAATAACCCATGCTATAATTACACGATGTTGGGTTCCATATTAGGTGCTACAACCCAAGAAAGAGATCTAGGTGTCATAGTGGATAACACATTGAAATCGTCGGTTCAGTGTGCTGCGGCAGTCAAAAAAGCAAACAGAATGTTGGGAATTATTAGAAAAGGAATGATGAATAAAACGGAAAATGTCATAATGCCTCTGTATCGCTCCATGGTGAGATCGCACCTTGAATACTGTGTACAATTCTGGTCGCCGCATCTCAAAAAAGATATAATTGCGATGGAGAAGGTACAGAGAAGGGCTACCAAAATGATAAGGGGAATGGAACAACTCCCCTATGAGGAAAGACTAAAGAGGTTAGGACTTTTCAGCTTGGAGAAGAGACGACTGAGGGGGGATATGATAGAGGTGTTTAAAATCATGAGAGGTCTAGAACGGGTAGATGTGAATCGGTTATTTACTCTTTCGGATAGTAGAAGGACTAGGGGACACTCCATGAAGTTAGCATGGGGCACATTTAAAACTAATCGGAGAAAGTTCTTTTTTACTCAACACACAATTAAACTCTGGAATTTGTTGCCAGAGAATGTGGTTCGTGCAGTTAGTATAGCTGTGTTTAAAAAAGGATTGGATAAGTTCTTGGAGGAGAAGTCCATTACCTGCTATTAAGTTCACTTAGAGAATAGCCACTGCCATTAGCAATGGTTACATGGAATAGACTTAGTTTTTGGGTACTTGCCAGGTTCTTATGGCCTGGTTTGGCCACTGTTGGAAACAGGATGCTGGGCTTGATGGACCCTTGGTCTGACCCAGTATGGCATTTTCTTATGTTCTTATGTTCTTATGTATTTTAATAAGGTGTGAATGAATGGTGTGGATGTGTTAGTTTAATTTTTAGAGTGTCTACACAGGTATGTGTGTTTTGCTGTTTAAATAAATGTTATACACATTTGTTATGTGTTATCTCCCTATTTGTTGTGTTTTCAGAGGCCGTCGGCATCTTAGAATGATTGTTGCTGGTTGCTGGTTTAGATCCCGCTGAAAATTCACCTTCAACTGTGTATGGATCCTCTCTGCTTCCATGGTATCGACGTAACAGGCCAGGCCTGGCCTGCATAAAACATTTTTTCAATTCGTAGAGCAAAATGCATGGTTTCATTTTACTGAATGAATATTTTGAAATAATCAGTTTTTGTTCATAGCCATATTCTTTTTGTATTGAAATGAAATGAGGGAGATGAATCTGTTGCAAACATTTTTCATTAATGGAATAAGAACTGATAGAATTGCAAATTGAAGAATGTATATCTGGTATGTAGCAAACATAAACACGTGTTTGGTATTGGAGGCAAACTACCATACCCAGAATGGGCAAGTATTTCAAACTTCAAACATGAAACAGATGCAAGCTAATTAAAAGCATGAAAGTGATGACAACAGCAGTGAACTGTGGAAATGAATTGTTAGTTTAGGCAGAAATCACTGCCTGTCCCATGTGAACAGGCTGGATTGTACTTTTAGCTACTGTTGTACATGGTGTTGATAATTTGATTTGATTTGTTAACTGCAGAGACTTTGACTTTGCTTCACAGTTGTAAATAACAAAATAATGTTTGACATAGATGATGCCACCTGATTGGTCACTGTAGCTGCCTTAGCATGGCAGTGTATTTATTGATTAGATGCAACTGCATTAGCTGATTTCAACATTTTATTTCAATACGCTGCTTTTTGGAAAACTATTACATTTCAGCAAATTCTTTAAGCAGCTGGAAAAATATCATCATCTGTGAAAAGGCTGGAATAAACTGAAATGTGTAGCACTTGTCACATCTGCTCACCTCCTGAGTAACATTTTATTTTATTTTATTTATTTGTGTTTTTCTATACCGGCATTCACGGAGTTCGTATCATGCCGGTTTACATAAAACAAGGGGTGAGCAATACATTATAACGTACATAACTATAACAAGAGAGTATACTTTACAATTTAAAACAAGTGCATAGAAAAATGTTACAATAAACAGGGATAAATCTAACTGGGAGTAGAATAAGAGGAAAGATAGAGGTTTAACAAGAAGTAGAACGTTGCAGTAATTGGTAAAGTCTGGATCAGTTTAAAGGATTATGATCAGTCTTGCTGCATTTGAAGGAAGAGAATCAGTAAGGGTCCGGAAAGGCTTTCTTGAACAGCCATGTTTTAAGTCTTTTCCTGAAGGTTGGAAGACATGGTTCTTGTCGTAATTCTAAGGGGATTGAGTTCCATAGTGGAGGACCTGCTGTGGAGAAGGCCCGATCTCTCAATGTTATATGTTGGGTGGTATTGGTGTGTGGTACCTGTAGATATTCTCTGTACGCTTCTCTAATGGGTCTGTTGGAGGAGTGTTTTTTGAGAGCTATTTGTAGAAGGAGTGGAGCCAGTCCATGGATATTTTTGTATTATGTGGTGAGGGACTTATGGATTATTCTATAGTGGATTGGCAACCAGTGAAGGTCTTTAAGGACTGGCGTAATGTGATCTCTTCTCCTTTTGTTTGTTAGAATTCTTGCTGCCGTGTTCTGTATCATTTGGAGAGGTTTAATATGGGCTGATGGGAGACCTAGTAGGATAGCGTTGCAGTAATCTATTTTCGCAAATATTATTGCTTGGAGCACTGTTCTGTAGTCATGGAAATGAAATAGGGGTTTTATTCTTTTTAATAGGTGTAGTTTGTGGAAACAGTCTTTGGTTGTTTGGTTAACATACTGAGTTAATAAACTTTTCTGCACATATATTTTTGTGGTTTGAATTTCCGTTGGATTCCTGGTTGGATAGCCTATAGTCCCAATTGATTCTTTCTTAATTATATAATAATCTTAATTTCTATATGCCCTGGTGGTTCTAACATAGGGATTGGTTCACATCTTTTGCACTGATGATATGTGGTCATGTATCAGGTGCTAGCTCTGATTAACCAATTAATTATTTTCCAGGGAATTAACACCTATAGGTGGCCACATTTTGGTCAAAGAAAAGTTTTGAATTGTGTTAAATTAAAAAAAATTACTTATCTATTATATTCAGATGCCTTCAAAATATTTGGGACAGTCATTGAATATTCTATGGTTCATACATCCTTAAAACCATATAAATGCTTAGTAGCTACAAACAAATTAAATGACAAGGCAGCTAACTCAAGGTTAACAGAGCAGGCTATGCTGAGCACGGAATTCAGGCTTAGGCTTGGTTAGTTCACAGGTATAGTGATCTGCAACAGTCAAAGATCCGGGGAAGAAAATCCCCTGTGAAAAGTTCCTCTGGGAAAGGTTCCTTGGGA
Source organism: Rhinatrema bivittatum (assembly GCF_901001135.1). Taxonomy (NCBI): domain Eukaryota; kingdom Metazoa; phylum Chordata; class Amphibia; order Gymnophiona; family Rhinatrematidae; genus Rhinatrema; species Rhinatrema bivittatum. Next base: position 131,552,561 of record NC_042616.1, on the reverse strand, counting down.
AAAATCCTTTAGGAAAAGGTCCACAGTCTGTATAGATCAGAGTCTTTTTCTCTGTTCAGATCTTCATTGCATATTCAGTTCCATAGGATCCAAAGTTGAACTTGATTGGATGTCACCACCATCTGTAGACATAGGATTGGTGGGATGCTGATGACATCATCTGAGTCCAGATGTATGTGAATATTCTCATTCCTGGTAATGAGGTTCTTCAGAGGACATCTGCTGAGCAACACCAGCTTCATAGCTGGTTTCATGACTTGATACAAAATTTTCACCAAGGACATGTTCTAAGTCCATGTGTCTAAGGTGTACTAGCACATTGTGCAATGCAAACAGATGTCTAATAAGCAAGAACAATTGTAGTTTCTTCTCCTCTATGTGATTCATAGTTTCATATAAATTTTCCAAGAGCATCATGTTGCTGAAGACTCACTCATTGCTTAGGCCTGCACTTTGGTTCAGTCTGCGTGCATGGGTGCAGGCTCAGGTTCAGTTCTGCACGTCCTGGTTTAGGGTCATTAGTTTTTGCCCTATAGACTCTGCAGACCGCCCGAGATAAGTTGAAGATGTATACTGTGAAGATGGTGTTTCCAGGTGATAAGGTGACACCTACTACAATTCTAACTTAGCGGGCTGTTCAACAAATGCTCCCTGTTCCATACACAGGTTCCCAGAAGCAGCAGAGCTCAGGAGTCTCAATGCATGGATGAGACAATAGTGCAAGGATGAAGGATTCAATTACAAACCCACCCCAATTGCAGCAAGTCCGCAGTCTTGGCGTAATAATTGACAACCATTTTTCTCTTAAGAAATTCATCTCGGACACAATCAAAAAAGGTTTCTTCAAGCTACACACTATAAAAAGAATTAAACCACTTCTACACCCACAAGACTTCCGGACAGTTTTGCAAGCTATAATACTACCGAAACTCGACTACTGTAACGCATTACTTCTAGGGCTCCCTAAAAACTCAATTCAACCATTACAAATGCTACAGAACGCCGCTGCACGATTAATCACCAACACTCGTCACCATGAACACATCACACCAGCTCTCATGTTCCTGCATTGGCTCCCTGTAGCATCAAGAATTATTTTTAAAGTTCTCTCACTTATTCATAAATCTGTCCACAACCAAGAAATGCAATGGTTCTCTGAGCAGTTTGTTTACCATACCTCTAAGAGACCAATACGAAATTTTCACCAAGCTAAACTTGCCTCTGCGCCAATTAAACACATCAAACTCGTGGCCTCAAGAGACCGCGCTTTATCCATTGCTGGAATTCACTTCTGGAACAAAATGCCCACTGACCTGCGTCTCGAACCCTGCCATCAGAAATTCAAACAAAGTCTCAAAACGTGGTTGTTTGAACAAGCTTTCACTCAATGATCTCCTCTTAATCTGAAATGCAGTCTAATGATATCCTTCCCCCTAGCTCCCTGCTCCTCAGCTCATTAACCTCTTTCCGCCACTTCATACCCGCACCCCTACCCTCCTACCCACTCCCTGTTTTTGAGCTTTAAATTGATGTTAAAGAAAAGAATAAGCATTATAACAATTATCCACCTGTTTATATCCTCATCTCCCTCATTGAGTTATATTACCCTTTTGTTTGATAGTTCTTAGACTATTTATATTACTTTTATATGGAAAGCCTGTTACAATGTTTTTGTTACTGTCTGCAAAGCCTGTTTTCTGTAAAGCCTGTTGCTAATTTATTGTTCCCTGTAAACCGAGGTGATGTATATTCTTACGTGCCGCGGTATATAAAAACCGCTAAATAAATAAATAAATAAATTCAGTTTGTAAGAGGATTCAGTTTTGAACTGGGGAACGTTTTGGGGAAGGGAGAGTCTTTTGCGAAGGGACAGGTTTCATCTTAACCAGGGTGGAACCAGGCTGCTGGCACTAACCTTTAAAAAGGAGATAGAGCAGCTTTTAAACCAGTGGCGTAGCCAGAATTGATTTTTTGGGTGGGCACAAGGTTAACATGGGTGGGCTGTAGGCATGCAGGTCTACTAGTTGTTTTTTTACTGATAAATAATGCCAAATTATGCAGCATAGCATTCACATCTACGCCTAAGTATGAGGTTTACTTAATGATACAAACATAATTCACGGTGATTTGTGGTACTTTAGCCTTCTTATTATTACGATTTTATACACGGCTCCTACCTGTCCATAAATTTTGAGAGAGTGGTTGTGTTGCTTATATTTAAATTGCTAACATCTCAAAATATAGATATATATTTTTAACTTTGTTGTCTGATCTTTGTATTTTTCTAATCAGTTGGTCCTGGTCTCTTTTTCCCATTTTTTCCCTTATAGCTCATTTCCTAATTCCTTTTCAGTGTCTTTCTTCTATTACTGTCTTCTTCCCTTCCACACACACACACACACACACACACGCTTTCTCTCACAGACTCCCTCTCACACACTCAAGCTCTCACTCTCATATGCTCTCCCCCCCCCCCCCCCACAAGCTCACATTCAAGTTCTCACTTTCTCACCCCTCCCCAGGCTTATATTCTTATGCACACACAGACGCACATCCAGGCACCCATTCTCACCCACACACATAAACCCAGACTCCCATTCTCACCCACAAACCCATGCTCCCAGTCTCACCCACACATATTCAAGCTCCCATTCTCATCCATACATATACACATTTAAGGTACTATTCTCACCCACACATACACACATTCAAGCACCCATTCTTATCCACATATTCAAGCTTCCATTCTCACCCACCCACACAAACCCAGGCTCTCATTCTCACCCATATATACACACATTCAAGCTCCCATTCTCACCCACCCACAAACCCAGGCTCCCATTCTCAACCACACATACACACATTCGAGCTCCCATTCACCCACATATTCAAGCTTCCATCCTCACCCACATACACACCCAGGCTCCAGTTTTCACCCACACACACTCCCATTCTCATCCACACATACACATTCAAGCACGTGCACAGCTTCCGCTTTCTCCCCCAAAGCAGGAAGATCAGCTGCCTCTCCTGCTGCCACCGGACTCCTGCTATCTTCGGGCGTCGGGCCGTACAGCCCGCCGAACTTCCTGTCGGGGGGGGGGGGGGGAGCGGAAGCGCAGCGCACAACGTCCGCTTCCTCCCTCCCCCCCCCCAAGCAGGAAGATCGGCGGGCAGTACGGCCCGACGCCCGAAGATAGCAGGAGGCCGGTGGCAGCAGGAGAGGCAGCGGGACTTCCTGCTTTGGGGGAGAAAGCGGAAGCTGTGCGCGGCGCTTCCGCTCCCCCAAACAGGAAATTCGGCGGGCCGTTTGGTCCGAAGATAGCAGGAGAACGGGTGGCAGCAGGAGAGGCAGCTGATCTTCCTGCATTGGGGGGAGGAAGCGGAAGCTGCGCGCGGCGCTTCACCTCCCCCCGAACAGGAAGACCGGTTGGCCATACGGCCGCAGCAGCGCTTCCCCATGTGTGCCGTGATGGCGCGCGAGGCGTGGGTTCTCTTGTTCGCTGTCGCGGGGATGGGATCCCGCGACAGCCTTGCAGTTCCGGTGCCAGTTGGGTGGGCCTGGGTCTAAGTTGGGTGGGCACCTGCCCACCCAGGCCCACCCGTGGCTACGCCACTGTTTTAAACTAGAACAAAGGGAAAAGTCAACAGTTGCTCAGCAGCGCATGGTTCGGAGGGAGGTATCTTTAAAGGATACTAATGAAGCAGAAGAGTTAGGACATCCCAACAGAAAAGTTCAATAAAAGCAAAAGTTGTCCATGTGCCTATAAGAAAAGAATCACCAGAGTGAAATGATTTCAAATTATCTTTGTCAACTGAAAACAGGCTGTTAATACAAACAAAAAACATACTTTGAAATGTCTGTATGCTAATGCCAGAAGTCTAAGAAGTAAGATGGGAGAGTTAGAGTGTACTGCAGTGAATGATGAGATAGACTTAAAAGGCATCTCAGAGACTTGGTGAAAGGATGAGAACCAATGGGATAGTGTCTTACCATGGTACAAATTATATTGCAATGATAGGGAGGAGCAATTTGGTGGGGGAGTGGCAATTTATCTTCAGGATGGCATAGAATCTAACAGGATAAGGATCCTGCAAGAGACTAAATGCACAATAGAATCTTTATAGGTAAAAATCCCATGTGTGTTGGGGAAGAGTATAGTGATAGGAGTATACCACCGTCCACCTGGCAAAAATTATGAGACGGACAATGAAATGCTAAGATAATTTAGGGAAGCTAACCAAATTGATAGAGCAGTAATACTGAGTGATTTCAATTACCCCAAAATTGACTGGGTAAATATAACACCAGGACATGCTAGAGAGATAAAGTTCCTGAATGAAATAAATGACAGCTTTATGGAGCAATTAGTTCAGGAACTGGTGAGAGAGGGAGTTATTTTAGATCTAATTCTTAGTGGAGTGAAGGATTTGGTGGGAGAGGTAATGAAAGATTTTTCTGCCTGAGCAATTGAAACCTTTCTTAGAGGCCCTTAGGCTGGTAACCTCTTCCCTTGTCCCCTAATAATATGTCATTCATGACTGTAATTTCAACTACTGCTGAGACTATGTTATGTCCTTTTTTGATGTATTGTTTATTTGATTATTTCCCCTTTATTTCTTATGCCTCTTGTGTATTGTTTCATATATTTTTTTTATTCCTTTTTCTTCTCTCTTACTGTCAATGTTGGAATTGATGTGTTTCTTCCACAAAGAATTTGTCTTTGTTTGGAATTAAAACATTCAATAAATAAATAAATAAATAAAAAATTGGAGAAAATTCTTTTTCACTCAATGCTCTGGAATTAATTGCCAGAGGATGTGGTTAAGGCAGCTAGTATAGGATAGTTCCTGGAGGCGAAGTCCATACTCTGCTATTAATAAATAGGGAATAGCCGCTGCTTGTTGCCGGCATTAGTAGCATGGTATATATTTAATGTCTGAGTACTTGCTAGGAACTTGTGATTGGATTGGCCTCTGTTAGAGACAGGATACTGGGCTTGATGGGCCCTTGGTCTGACCCAGTATGACATATCTGATGTTTTTATATTCATGTAGTCCTATTAACACACTTTCACATGCGTTGCCTTCAATGGGGATTGAGAACTCAGTGGAACCAGCTCCTTTAACCACGTCATACCAAGATAATCCTTACTCTGGAATTGAAACAAAAGATTCATTGGTGGTTACAACCAGCAGTTCTTCAGGACAGTGTACTACTTCAGCTTGTCGCATAATCAAATAATACAAGTAAGAGATGCCTCCAAAATGAGCTGGAAAGGCCACACTGGCCACTACAAGACACAAGGTGTATGGTCAGCTCAAGAAGGACAAATTGACATCAATTTATAGGATCTCAGGGCAATGCACAACGCCTTAACAGCCTTCAAGCATATCCTCTGAGGAAAACACATAATGATACAGCCGGACAATCATGTAGCATGTTTTATATCAACAAACGAGGAGGGACTGGATCATGGATCCTGTGTCAAGAAGCCCTGCACATAAGGCAGTAGGCAATACAAAACAATGCTACACTGCAAGCCACTTACATACCCAGAATAGGGAATGCTGTAGACAAACTCAGCAGAATATTTTGCTCACATGAATGGTCCCTATGTTGGGATCATGTCCACGGCTGGACCCGCAGGCAGTCCCCTACCTTCCATGGCAGGCCGCTGCTGCCACTGTCTTCACATGGCCAAGAGGCCGCTATTGTCCCGTTGCCTCCTTTCATCTTCACGGCTGGAGCTGGCACCGGGGTCCTTCCTCATTGTGGCTTGAAGCCGCCGCTGCTGCGGCCTGTTCCTCCGCGGCAGGGGTGCCGCCGCCACTGACTGCTTCCTCTTTACATGTGGCAGGCTCGCTGCTGCAGACTCCTGCTCCCCGGATGTCTCATAGGGGTGGGCGCGCGCCTCTCCTGTTCTCTTAAAGGGCCAGCGGCGGGAAAAGCCCTGTGGCCCTCAGCAATGACATCATCTCTGTGTTCCTGGTTCAGCCCCATAAAAGGGCCCTGCTTCAGACTCTCAGGGCCTTCGGATCTGTTCTTCACAGCGTCTGTGGTCTTCTTTTCGATCCAGGTCCTATGTGGTCTTCCTGTGCCTTGATGGATCTTTGTTCCATGTTCTTTGTGTTCCTGAACTTCTTCACCTTGATGTTCCTGGTCTTGTCCCTCGTCGGAGCTCCCTCATCACCTGTTTCACATTCCTGATGTTCTAGATGTCCAGTTCTCCTGATGTACTGATGTTCCGTGTCCAGATATCCTGATGTTCCATGTCCACAGGTACCATGTTCCACGTTCCTGATGTCTGATGTTCCTGCCCTGACTCCGTCCGTCTTATCTTCAGCTCTTCGTCCAGTTCCCAAGCCTCTTGTCTGTCCACCTTTTTTGGCATGTCATCGTTGTGGTCCATGACCAGCCCATGGGGGGGGAGGGGGGCTGTGTAGGGTGCCTCATGGTACAAGGCCTTCTTCTCGTCAGCAGCGCAAGCCTCTGAAAGAATCTTGTTTTAATGTCTAGCTCCTGAGTATCCTGAGTCTTGAATCCTGAGTCTTGAATAAGAACATAAGAACATAAGAATATGCCATACTGGGTCAGACCAAGGGTCCATCAAGCCCAGCATCCTGTTTCCAACAGTGGCCAATCCAGGCCATAAGAACCTGGCAAGTACCCAAAAACTAAGTCTATTCCATGTTACCATTGCTAATAATAGCGGTGGCTATGATATATGTCAACTTAATTAATAGCAGGTAATGGACTTCTCGTCCAAGAACTTATCCAATCCTTTTTTAAACACAGCTATACTAACTGCTCTAACCACATCCTCTGGCAACAAATTCCAGAGTTTAATTGTGCATTGAGTGAAAAAGAACTTTCTCCGATTAGTTTTAAATGTGCCACATGCTAACTTCATGGAGTGCCCCCTAGTCTTTCTATTATCTGAAAGAGTAAAAAACCGATTCACATCTACCCGTTCTAGACCTCTCGTGATTTTAAACACCTCTATCATATCCCCCCTCAGCTGTCTCTTCTCCAAGCTGAAAAGTCCTAACCTCTTTAGTCTTTCCTCATAGGGGAGCTGTTCCATTCCCTTTATCATTTTGGTAGCCCTTCTCTGTACCTTCTCCATCGCAATTATATCTTTTTTGAGATGCAGTGACCAGAATTGTACACAATATTCAAGGTGCGGTCTCACCATGGAGCGATACATTCCCTTTCTAATCGTTCCCAACATTCTGTTTGCTTTTTTGACTGCCGCAGCACACTGAACTGACGATTTCAATGTGTTATCCATTATGACGCCTAGATCTGTTTCTTGGGTAGTAGCATCTAATATGGAACCTAACATTGTGTAACTATAGCATGGGTTATTTTTCCCTATATGCATCACCTTGCACTTGTCCACATTAAATTTCATCTGCCATTTAGATGCCCAATTTTCCAGCCTCACAAGGTCTTCCTGCAATTTATCACAATCTGCTTGTGATTTAACTACTCTGAACAATTTTGTATCATCTGCAAATTTGATTACCTCACTCATCGTATTTCTTTCCAGATCATTTATAAATATATTGAAAAGTAAGGGTCCCAGTACAGATCCCTGAGGCACTCCACTGCCCACTCTCTTCCACTGAGAAAATTGTCCATTTAATCCTACTCTGTTTCCTGTCTTTTAGCCAGTTTGTAATCCATGAAAGGACATTGCCACCGTCCTGGTCTTCGGAGTTCCTTGTGCCTGCTTCCGTCCATACCTAAGACTCTGCCAGAACCTGCGCCGCTTCAGCGTGGTCCACGACCAGCCACAGGTGGCTGTGTAGGGCTTGCGCCGTGCAGGCCTCTCTTGAATCTTTGTCATGTCCTGGCTTCAAGTTCCATTGCCTCGTCTGGAGTCTGCTTCGCTTTCGGTGTGGTCCGCGACCAGCCATGGACGACTGTGTAGGGCGCACTGCATTGCAGCACTCACCCAGTACTTTCTCCTGAATCCTTGCCTGAAACCTCCAAGTATCCTGAATTCTTGTCTGAGTCTTCTGAGCAACCTGAATCCTAGTCTGAGTCTTCTGAGTAACCTGAGTTGTCCAAGTCCTCGTCTGAATCTTCTGAGTATCCAAGTCTATGTCTGAGTTCTCCGAGTATCCTGAGTCGTCCAAGTTCTCATCTGAGTCCTCCGAGTATCCTGAGTCTACATCTGAGTCTTCTGAATATCCTGAGTCTTTGTCTTCTTGTTCCTGCCCTCAGCCTCCGTGTGACCTCATGCACTCGTCGTTCCCAAGAGGGAGGTCCGGAAGGGCTATTGAGTGGTCGAAGGGCTACTTTCGAGACCAGCATTGCTTTGCTGGGTCTTATTGGTGCATGTAGGTCTAGTGGAGGGCTGAGCCTGTGTTGTTCATGTACCAGACGTTCCTTGCCTTGTTTTCAGTCCAGCCTTGTTCCTGCTCTGCCCGTGCTTGTACCTGCTCACCTCTCGCGGTATATCTTGGGGCTCCTCCCTGAGCCGTGCCATGATCCAAGGGCTCACAACTCCCCTTGAGATAGGACCGCGCCGCCACACTCCTAACAAGATCTAAAGGCCATGAGCTCGGTGAGCTGTTCCTGTAACAGGCTCAAGTCCTTGGACATTTTTTGTTTGCCTTGATTTTGCCCAGAAGTTTTGCCTTAGTTCCTGGACACTCTGATAACCTGTTTCTAGCCCAGAATGTTTTGCTTCCAGTTTCCTGGACATTTGATACTTTGTTTCTAGGCAATTTTTTTTCTTGTTGCTTGCTTCTCCTCTTCTGTTGTCTGGATCCCATGACCTGCAGGAGGCACCTACATCCAGATCTACAAATCCAGTCTGGTCCTGGAACCCTCTCGACCTGCAGGAGGCACCTCCCACTGCTCCAGAGACCATCTCCGTTCTTTCCACTGCGATGTTGGCTCATCTCCCTGTGGATGTGGAACCTGGGCGCAGGCGCCTCCCTGCAGGAGGCGCCTGCGCCCAGGTTCCACATCCAGCAACAAGCCCGCCTTCATTGCCAAGAATCTTCAAGCTTCTGGGAGTCTATAATCAATCAGGGTATACTCCACTGTAACTCCGGGTCTTGGGATTTGTATGACCTGCAGGAGGCGCCTGCACCCTAGACCTGGCTTTGCCTCGTTGCTTCCAACTCAGACCCTGCTTGCTCTGTCCTGGTGCTTGTCTTGGGACCATCCACAGCCAAGACTTCGTCTCTGCTTGTATAACTGATTCCACTTCTGGATGTCACCTTGTGGTTCTTCTCCACCTTGATCTCAATGTGGTGAGTTGCCTTAAATCTACAGCTTCAATCCAGCCCTTGCTCTGTGCAAGTGGAATTCTAGCCCATATCATCATGATTGCGAGCTATCCTGCATCCAGAACTCGTCACCATTTGTCCTCCAGCATCCTTCATGCAGTGTTCCAAGCTACTAGAATCAGGATTAAGGAGATCCTGATTCCCTGTCATCTGCTCTTCTGTATTGTCTCGCTGCCATGCTAAGGACTGCAACTATCATCTTCCAGTTTGTCAGGTATGCCTGCGTTGCCTTGCTGTTAATCCTCCTGGAGGGACCCTGTCTTCCTTGGAAACCACATGGCGATCCAACTTCGCTATCCTTGGATCCATGAGAACCCATGTGGCTATCTTCAATCCTTCACTCCAGAGAGCCTTTTCCGTATGGCCCTACAGGATAACTAAGGAACATTTCAGCTTCTCAGTGTAATCCACCAGCAAGTGGCCCCTTCTTGGATGTTATTTATCGACAGTATACCAACTGTCCATCAGTGGGGATTCGTTTTATGTACCCACTGGAATCCTCTGCTGTCTTCAAGCCTTGTCTCCTGAAGCTTCATCTACCTTAAGCGACTCATTGACTCAATCCTAAGGGAAAACTTCATCCTTACTGTCATCTGGGAAATCCCCTTCAAACAATTCAGTACCTTGCATAAAGTACCACAGTGACATCTATTGACTACCAAGCTCCTCTTAGGAACAACTCCACCACCATATGGGAGCCTGTATTAACATATGGATTTTCCTGAGATACAATTCTCTCCTTAACCAAGTTAAAGAGATTTCTCTCATCATCTGGCCTTGCAAAGCCTGGAAGCAGCAACCCTGAGCTTCTTTCCACTTGCCTACCTCAGCCATGAACCAACCATCTTCGAAAGGTAAAATTGCCTCCAGCACCAGCTTTCCACCTTCTGTGCAATGTTCGTTGGATTTATTAGTTCTATCCAGGTCCTCCTTGTACCAATGCCTACCCAAGAGCAAGTGGCACTTGTAAGTTCGTCTACTAACTCTCCTGGTGTTCCATCCTTGCATCTAAAGAATTCATTTTGATGCCTGATCTGTTTTTGCCATTGCTACCACCATGAATATGATGCTTGTCTGCTTTCCACTTTTGTTCTGACTAATTAGAACCAAGAACCAGACTTTTCTCCAAGATGCTACCATTCATCTGTGCCTCCCATTCAACCTGGACTCGTTGTCTTTAATTTCTGCCACCTTGACTACTAGAACGTGAGATGCAAGCCTTGCTATCCTGCAAATCCTGTATCCTGACTGTTTTATGCCTTCAGTGTTTGTCTACGTCTTGCCTGGATCTGCAACCTTCTACGTCATATCTTCGGCTATAAGTATATTCATTGCTGCAGGTCCTCGCCAAGAAATTCCAGCTTCTGTCCTTGGACCCTTGATCTCCCCCTGACGGCATGGAATGATTCCTTCACCCTTCCAAGCTGTTGATAGGAGGCTTGAGGAGGGGGTCTTGGGGGGGGGGGTTACTGTTGGGATCCTGCCCGCAGCTGGACCTGTAGGTAGTCCCCTACCTTCCACGGCAGGCCACCACTGATGCCATGCTCGCGTGGCCCGGAGGCCAATGTTGTCCCATTGCCTCCTTTCATCTTCGTGGCTGGAGCCACCGCCGGGGTCCTTCCTGATCATGGCTTGAAGCCGCCGCTGCTACTACCTGTTCTTCCGTGGCGGGGGTGCCGCCACTGCTGTCTGCTTCCTCTTTCCATGTGGCAAGGACACTGCTGCAGACTCCTGCTCCCCGGACATCCCATAGGCTTGGGCGCATGCCTCTCCTGCTCTCTTAAAGGGTCAGCAGCTGGAAAAACACCATGGCCCTCAGCAATGACATCAACTCTGTGCTCCTGGTTCAGCTCTATAGAAGGGCCCTGCTTCAGACTCTCAGGGCCTTCGAATCTGGTCTTCACAGCATCTGTGGTCTTCTTCATGATCCAGGTCCTCCGTGGTCTTCCTGTGCCTTGATGGATCTTCGTTCCATGTTCTTTATTCTCCTGAACTTCTTCACCTTGATGTTCCTGGTCTAGTCCCTCGTTGGAGCTCCCTCATCACCTGATTCGTGTTCCTGATGTTCTAGATGTCCATTTCTCCTGATGTCCTGATGTTCCATGTCCAGAGGTACCATGTTCCACGTTCCTGATGTCCAATGTTCCTGTTCTGACTCCGTCCGTCTTATCTTCAGCTCTTCGTCCAGTTCCCAGGTCCCTTGTCTGTCCACCTTTCCTGGCATGCCACCGTATTGGTCCGTGACCAGCCCATGGAGGGCTGCGTAGGGTGCCTCATGGTACAAGGCCTTCTTCTCGTCAGCAGCGCAAGCCTCCGAATGACTCCTGTTTTAATGTCTAGCTCCTGAGTATCCTGAGTCTTGAATCCTGAGTCTTAAATCCTGTCCTGGTCTTTGGAGTTCCTTGTGCCTGCTTCCGTCCATGCCTAAGACTCTGCCAAAACCTGCACCACTTCATCGTAGTCCACGACCAGCCACAGGTGGCTGTGTAGGGCGCGCCCCGGTGCAGGCCTCTCCCGAATCTTCGGCATGTCCTGGCTTCAAGTTCCATTGCCTCATCTGGAGTTTGCTTCACTTTCGGCGTGGTCTGCAACCAGCCATGGACAGCTGTGTAGGGCGCTCTGCATTGCAGCACTCATCCAGTACTTTCTCCTGAATTCTGAATCCTTGCCTGAAACCTCCGAGTATCTTGAATCCTAGTCTGAGTCTTCTGAGCAACCTGAATCCTGTCTGAGTCTTCTTAGTAACCTGAACCCTTATCTGAGTCCGCCAAGTATCCTGAGTTGTCCAAGTCCTTGTCTGAATCTTCCGAGTATCCGAGTCTACATCTGAATCCTCCAAGTATTCTGAGTCTACGTCTGAGTCTTCTGAATATCCTGAGTCTTCGTCTCAGTCTTCTTATTCCTGCCCTCAGCCTCCATCTGGCCTCACGCACTCGTCATTCCCAAGTGGTGGGTCCAAAAGGGCTACTGAGTGGCCGAAGGGCTACTTTTGAGACCAGCATTGTGTTGCTGGGTCTCATTGGTGGGTGTAGGTCCAGTGGAGTTCTGAGCCTGCCTTGTTCCTGTTCCAGATGTTCCTTGCCTTGTTTTCAATCCAGCCTTGTTCCTGCTCTGCCCATGCTCATATCTTCTCACCTCTCTTGGTGTATCTTGGCGCTCCTCCCTGAGCTGCACCGTGATCCAAGGGCTCACAACTCCCCTTGAGATAGGTCCGTGCCTCCTCGCCTCCTCGCCTCCGCGCTCCTAACACCCTAACACAGTCCATAGCCGATTGCCTCTTCAAACTTTGGGAACAGCAACGGATCAATCTCTTTGCAACAGAAAAAAACAAAAACTAAATCGATTCTGTTCCATTCAACCCAGCGCTCTGCACAAAGCTCCAGACACCTTCCTAATTCCCTGGAATACAGGCCTCATGTACGCTTTTCCTCTTATACCACTCATTGCGAGGACCATACAGAAATTCATGACAACATTCAGACAACAACCAACAAGGACTGAACTGCACAGTCTGGGTAAACAAATAAGCATGGGGGTAACTTGCTTGTTGCAATGGTTACTACCCTAAACCAATTAAGCCAGATACTTTACTTTGAATGGATATCCAGCGTTGCCCTCTGCTTCAACAGCAGGGGGAAATGTGGAAAAGAGGATTTACATTCAGACAACATCCAAAAGGCATTGATCTGTGCAGGCTGGGTAAACAAGCATCGGGATAATTTGCTTGATGTGGCGGTTACTATCCTTAACCATTAAGCCTTATGCTTCACTTTTGATACAACTCCAACATTACTCTCTGCATCAACTGCAGGGGTAGCAAGAAATTTGAATCAAACAGTTACCAACAAGGGCCCTGAACTTGGTGGTCAGTGAAACAGATAAGTATGGGAAAATAAGTGTGGGAGCTTGCTGGTCAGACTGGATGGGCCTTTTCTGCTGTCATTTTTATGTTTCTGTGTTTCTATGTAACTGTTCCAAGCCTCAATCTGATGGCTTGGATGCTGAGTGCTCAGTCATAGCAAAATGGTCTCTTCCAGACCCAATACAGAATGTGCTCCTTTCGGCCAGGAAGTCATCAACGAGACACAATTATTCTTTTAAATGGAAACTATACTCAGAATGGTATGCTTCACACAACCTAAACCCATTCAATTGCGAACCACAATGTCTCCTGTCATATCTGCACCATCTTTCCCAATCTGGATTTGTAATTTATTTATTTATTTATTTATTTAAAGTTTTTTTTATACCGATTTTCCTGCATAAAATGCATATCAAACCGGTTTACAATGAAACAGAATGAGCAGGAAGTAAAATTCCTTAGTCTAATACATTTAAACGTCAATAATGAAATAATTTTAAACAAAGCAAAAAGCTAAATAACATTAATAAAAGTTAAATTATTAACATAAACATAAATATAATTATATTAGAAGGAGCACAAAGGTTAGCATGAAGGGGAGCACAAAGGGGAAAACCCCTTTGTCACGCCCGGCACGCGACGCCTGGTGTAATCGCGACGTTAATCGGGTCGCCGCTGGCTGGTCGTCATGACATCGGGGGGGGGGGGGGGGGCGAGTCTTCACATCGCTGATTTTCTCTTTTAACATCTCAGTTCATTTTTACTATCTTATTTTATTTATTTATTTATTTATTATTTATTTATTTTATTTATTGCATCTGTATGCATGCATCTTAGCGCTATTGCAGCTTATCATTCTCCAGAGAATGGCTCGCCTATTTCTATGCATCCCCTAGTCTCAAGATTCATGAAAGGTTTAATACATCTGCCCCTCTCCAGTTCGGAAACCCATCGGTACCTTGATAGATCAACATAGTTCTCACTTCTCTGATGAAGGTTCCATTTGAATCCTTAGAAACTGCATCTCTAAAGCACTAATCTGGAAGGTTCTTATTCTTGTAACAGTCACATTTCTACTCAAAGAGTTAGTGAACTGAAAGCTCTAGTTCATTACCTACCATACATGCAATTCTTCTAAGCTAAGGTAGCACTCAGAAAACATCTAAAATTTTTACTAAAAGTGATTTCTGCTTTTCACCTGAACCAATCTTTCCAAAGCCTCATGCACATGACAGTGAAAAGTTGTTACATAAGTTGGACTGCTAAATAGCTCTGGCTTACTACAAATGCCATACACAGTCCCATAGAAAAGTGTTTGTTTTATATGATCCCAACATATTATGCTCAGCTGCAGCCAAATGAACACTATCCAGTTGGATTACCAGTTGCATTCACTACTGCTACACAGCAGCTGGACTTGATCTTACTAATCCAGTCAGAATTCACCAGGTATAAACAACAGCTCTCATAGAGGACCTATGTATGCAGCTACCTGGTCATCAGTGTATGCATTCACTTCTCACTACTGTCTAGAGGAGGCTGGAAGCAGGAGGGTAGATGCATGGGGACAGAGGAAATAGAAGGTTTTGCAGACAGTGCAGTGGGACGGGCAGTCTTGCACCATGTAATACCTAAATAGTCTGCTGTCCACAGTGGAGTCTGAGTTGCTTATCTATAAAAGTTACGCTGCAACCCTCAGTTTGGGACTTCTCAGTGATCATGGCTAATTCATCCCTGCTTATCGATGGGAAAAAAGCAAGTTTGTTTTCCATAGATAGCAGCATGAATTAGCCATGAGATGTCTGCCTTTCTTTCTGGACAGCAAACAAACCTTATGCTAGCTTTGAAATAGACTGAAGAGACTCTGAGGCAATGCTCAGAGTTCGGGAACTCCTGTAAATGCTCGGTAGAGTTCGAAGTTCTACTAGCTTGGAGAGACAGTTTCGTTCAATGCTGCCAGATGACGTTATCCACAGATCATAGTTAATTCATCCTGCTATCAATGGATAACACCATTTATGGTAAGCAAACTAGATTTTCTACCTCTGTCCTTTGAGAAAACTAATCATATAATCCTACTGTATTTCCTATCCTTGTACCAGTTACCAGTTCACAACAGGACATTGCCTCCTATCTTATGACTTTTTAATTTACTGAGGAGTCTCTTCATGAGGAACTTTGTCAAATCCTGTTGAAAATCTGGATACAATATATTCCAAAAAAGAGCTAATTATTTTCCATTCAATTCAATACCAAACAAACAAGGAAAAAGAAAAAACAAATATCATAGGGCTGTGCTCTAAAGGTTATATTCAAAAAAAGGGGGAAAAAGATTATTCAAAGAAAAAGCTTGGAGGGGATCTCAATAGAAAACTAATGCAAGCTGAGCAGAAGTGGATTAACTCCCTTGATACATTACAACCCAACGGGTTGAACGGAGAACAAGAACTGAATGTTTTTCTTTGAGATGTGACATTTTTTTGACACAAAGCAATGGATTATTTTTCAATTTAAGGGTTCAATGTTGAACTAGAACTAAATGGCTCCTTTTGAAGTCGCGATTCACAGCTGATCAATTAGGGACGTCATTGATGTAGTTTCTGATTGACTGCCTTTGTCTGGTTTTGATTGGCTCAAATTCTCTTTTTAAGCGCTTACCATACGACAATGTGGTTGCTGTTTCCTGCAATTCCGGAAGTCAGTTGAGATGGTTTACGTCCACATTGAAGGTTTGGCAGTGCTCATCGGCATTAAGATAAGTAATTTCAAATAAGTAGAATTTACGTTTTAAAATACCTTGAAATGTTCTTGTGTTTTATTATAGAACATCTCCGGGCAATTACATGAGGAGACACCGCCAAAAGTTTGGCGGGTGTAATGAAGAACATCTCCGGGCAATTACATGAGGAGACACCGCCAAAAGTTTGGCGGGTGTAGAAGTTTTTAACCGCTTTTGAAATACAGCGGATATCTCCCTGAAAAACACATAGTGGCGGGAGACACCATAAGTTGGCGGGTGTAAGAAATTTTAACCGCCTTTGAATTGCCAACCGTTTTTGAATTGTAGCGGATATCTCCCCTGGGCAAGAAAGATGTCAATATACTCCCGTTGACATAAACACCGACGGGAGATTTTTTGAAGAGAATTAATGCTCCTGATGAAGCAGTAGCGAAACATCGGCCGGGTGTCGAGACTATTATATTTTCTTGCATTTTCTTGGACTGAGTTCAAAAAACACAAACAAATTGCTCTGGATTTATAAAAACTTTTATTGAAAATATTTTCAAAAATAATCAAAAAATAAAAAAAGTACAGTAAAAAATAGTAAAAAATAGTACATCTAAGGTTGACTGTAAATGATGAGAAGTCCGGACAACCCCTGTTGAATGATTCCAGGGATGTGTCGCCAGGCTTGCCGATACGGTCAGTCTTAGTCCAAAAATTCTAAAAAAAGCTTTTTCTTTGAATAATCTTTTTCCCCCTTTTTTTGAATGTAACCTTTAGAGCACAGCCCTGTGATATTTGTTTTTTCTTTTTCCTTGTTTGTTTGGTATTGAAAATCTGGATACACCATGTCAATTGACTTACCTTTAAAGAAGTCTAATAGATTTCTAAGGAAGATTTCCCTATGTTAAATCTACGCTGTCCCGTTCCCATTAAGCTATGTCTTTCCATATGAGGAGGAGGCAGAAGGGCAGATGCTGGGATGGGGAATGAGGAGGCTGGAAGCAGGAGGGTAGATGCATGGGGACAGAGGAAATAGAAGGTTGTTGGTGGCAAGGATTAAGAATGGAAATGGAGTCATTATGTGGATAATAAGTGATGTAAAGATGGAAGAATTGGAAAGGAGGTGGAAGGAATGGGAGACAAAAGGAATAGAAGGCTAGGAAAGAGAAAAATGGAGAGATAGGTGAGAGCTGAAAAATGTGAGAAGAGATGGTGATGAAGAGAAAAGAGATAGAAGCTGAGAAGAGAAAGGTGGAGGGAATGAAGGAGAAAGACAGAACTTGGCAGTGGGCTAGTGGCAATGGTAAGTAGTGGTACTATGGTAGAAACAGTCTCTTGCCATCAACCTTGCCCCCGCCCCCTCCCCCGTCACTCATGTTTGAAAGTTCTGTACTCAGTAGTAGGGCACAAACGCACACAGCTTGGAAAAAATTAGAGGGAACTTTGAATATGGCACCTTTCATTCAAACTGAATTCCATCATATTTTACCTGCAAGGATTTGGAAGCATGTATTATGTCTGGGGTAGAAGGACATGTTCATTGCACTGTAGCTTCTGAAAGAGAGAGGAAAGTATTTTTTGCTCTTCTATTTGTAGTTCAGTGGACCAAGGCACACCAAAATGAAGTGACGAGTCCAAGGTCAAACCTTTGTGGCAGATATAAAAAAAGAAGCAGAAGTGCAAGTCCCCTGCTCAGCCCACTAGACTTTCTTCTTTCTCTACCATCTTTAATTAATGTAACTGTGGTTTCCTCAGAAAAATGGGATGATTTATATGCACCAGCAAATTAAGGGGTTGATGTGCTAACCCATTGTTTCCTGACCTTTTCAAGCCCAAGGCACACCTACATTACAAAAATATTGTGTGGCACACCCCCTTCCACGGAGCAGGCAGTGCAGACATGGAGAGGACTCGTACGGCTAAAAGAAGAATTAGGGAAGCACCGAAAGCCCCATCAGCCTCTCATCCAAATTTTAAAATGAAGGGAGAGACGGGGCACATAGACAAACATGAACTTGTCACTGTGTAAAAGGGCAGAAGGGAGAAGTCAGCTCAATTACTTTGAGTACTACATGCGACTGCCAGATCTCCACTGTGCTGCTCCCAACATTCAGAGTGAGCACATCCAGTGCTCAGTGCACCCTCTCCTTGTCTCAGTAAGCCTGGGGATAAGACAGAGGCAGGAAGGACTCACAGGAGGAGGCTCAGGAAGGGGAACATGAGGAGGTATTGCGTGCAATATTTGCTGTACAAAGCAGAGCCCACCTATTCAAGCCTTGCATGCCGCCCACTATTTACCACACTTCAGAGTTCATGCTGTAGCTAGGAAGGAGAGCTATGCATGCTTACACATGTTCTCAGAAAGTCGCTTCTACACATTTAAGAGCCTGGTGTCTCTTGTTGTTGCAAGGTGCGGAGAGCAGTGCTCAGGTGGTAATGATTGACTTTTCTGTGGCCCATCTGATCAGGACTGAAGGCATACCAGTGTGTCATGGGAAACATTGTACTAACCAACATTAAAATTGGCGTGGTAATGTGAGTTAATTGCTGCTTTTAATGCCAGCATTACATTAGGCTTTGACACTTGATGTATAAAACTAATATGAAGAGTGCGACCGCATTAACATAGCTGTCTTACAGGCAGCACAGCCATCCATGACACTGGTGTGCTGTGCATTACAAGGTTTTCCTGAACTGACTGGCCCCAAAGTGCATGGAAAACTCCTCACACCCTTGCTCCATGAAAACATCCTTGCAGAGGTCTAAGAGGACTATAACTGCATTTATGGGTGAAAAATAATTTAAATTATAATGAAGGTAATGAATAGATGGGCTAAATTACACTGAGGGGCCAAAAATCTTCAGCAGGCCAAAAATCTTTAGAAGAGTATAAACTGATTTGTCTTGGCTCTGAGATGTTTCTGGTTACTCTGACATGAGACTAAAACTTTAGATTATGTGTTTACATATGTTCCATAAACACAGTTGCTATGGTTGTGAGTTTTCATTATAAGATAGTTGTCATTTTGTAGCAGAAGCATATATTAGTGAGAGTCAAGATGAAGGAAAAAGCTGTTATATTGGTTCATGGAAGGCTTGAGGAAAGCCAAGCAGCTAAACAGATAATTAGACCATGTAGTCACCATTTTAGCAGATTAGAACATAAGAACATAAGGCTTGCAATACTGGGACAGACCAAGGGTCTATCAAGCCCAGTATCCTATTTCCAACAGTGGCCTAGCCAGGTCACAAGTACCTGGCAGAATCCCAAGGGGTAGATAAACTCCAAGCTGCTTATCCCAAGAATAAGCAGTGGATTTCTGCAACTCTACCTTGATAATTGTTAATGGACTTTTCCTCCAGGAACTTGTTTAAACCTTTTTTAAACGCAGCTGCACTAATAGCTTTCACCATATCCTCTGGCAATGAATTCCAGAGCTTAATTATGTGTTGAGTAAAAAAATATTTTCTCTTATTAGTTTTAAATGTATTACCCGGTAACTTCATTGTGTGACCCTGGCCTTTGTACTTTTCGAAAGAGTAAACAACTGATTAACATTTACTTGTTCCATTCCACTCGTTATTTTATAGACCTCTATCATATTTCCCCTCAGCCTTGGACATTGACAAGGAGATGTGGCAATGCAGGAAGAGGAAAAGGAAGGGAGCAACTCTTGATGGAGGGAGAGAAGAATATAACCTGAGCAGTAACAAGACTAGTATTGCATGAGACAATTAAAGGTAGATTTTAATATCCCTGTGTGGGTGTTCATGTGCTCGCAGTTGCAGGTGCACGCACAAGGACGCACCAATTTTATAACATGCACGCGTCAAAGCATGCATGTTATAAAATCTGCTACCCGTGCGCACATGTGCACATGAGTGCCGCCTCGTACATGTAAATGGGGGGGGGGGGGGGGAGGGATTTAGAGGATGCGTGTGGCGACGGAATAGACCTTTTCGCCAGTAAAGGAGCAGACTAGAAGGGAAATTCCTAAACCCCTTACCTAATCTGCCTTCCTTTTACCCAGGTAGCTCTAGCCCTTAAAACCCTGATAACTACCCTACATTTTTTTTTTTTTACTTTCTCGATCTCCAGAGCAGCAGCAGGTTGCACGGGCTGGTTGGATCCCGGCACTTGCTTCAGCGGGACATACACACTTGGCTAGGGACGTCTGAAGATCCACGTGCTTATATCTTGGAATTGCCAAGCACAGGGCTTTTAAAATTAGCCCTTTTGTGAGCAGAACTTCTGCCTGTACTTAATTCTAGGAATGCTGGCCACTGTTGGAAACAGGATACTGGGCTTGATGGACCCTTGGTCTGACTTAGTATGGCAATTCTTATGTTCTTGTGTTATGTAAATATATTCTAGACACAGCAGAATAACTATTGTTGCTGCTTGTCTGATGGAAAAGGTTTGGGACGTGATTCTGTACATAGGAAACCGAGGTGCTGTTTCAAATAAATAATTACAGTACCTGAATGTAACTCATCTTGAGCTACCAATGAAAAGGCATGAGCAAAATAAAATATATAATACATAAATATTTAAATAAAAATGTATATTTATTTGTTTGCATTTATTGCCTGCCTGTGTGAATAAAAATTCACCCATAGCAGGGTACAACATGTTAGAATGGCATCATACAATCAGGGATCAGTCAGAAGTGTTGGAAAAGTGGATCCTTGAGCTGAGACGAGGTTGTTGCTACCTCCAGGGGGCAGCCCCTGGAGTCCTCGTTGTCGGGCGGCGGTTCTGGAAGAGAAGACCCAACAGGACCTTCATCTACACCAGCCCTCGTTCCCTGCAGGTTGAGCCCTTGGGAACCGGGGCCGGCAGGACTTAGGTGAGGGTCTTCCCAGGCATGGAACCAGCAAGCGAGGAGAGGCAGTGTCGGAGGAGTCCAACTGTATGGGCCGGCGGCGATCAAGCAGAGTCAAGTACCAGGCAAGGAGTCAGAACCGAGAAAGCAATCCAAGGGATGAGGAGCAAGGCAGGGACTGGAGGAAAGGAGCAGGAACGCTGGAACCAGGGATCAGGAACAAAGCAAGACTGAGTCAGGAATGCAGGGATCAAGAACGCAGACAGCTCACACTCTTCAGGAGAGCATGACTCATTGCTGAGACGAATTGGGAGCAGAGAGGCAGGGTTTAAATACCCGCCTAGCCTGACATCATCAGCCAGGGCCACGGGGAATTTTCCCACTGCTGGCCCTTTAAATACCGTGACTCAGCGCACGCGCGCGCCTAGAGAGGAGACCACAAGGAGCTGGAGTCAGCGGCGTTTGGGGCACCGCAAGAGCAGGCAGCGGGCGGTGTCAGTGGCCAGGAGCGGCGGAGGCAGAGTCGGGCCTCTGGCTGGCACAGGTGAGGGGACCTGTCGTGGGCCAGTGCGGCCGAGGTTCCTAACAAGAAGGTGCACAATATTGACTAAACTTGAAAAACGTCTCAGCAAAAGAATACTTTTAGTGATATGTTCAAGGCACTGGCAGGCCGATGCAGGAAGCTGAGCGTTAAACACTCAGCTTGATTTAAGAGCATGGCTTTAAATCTCAGATTCAAATATTTTTTAACTCCTGATGCAGTAAGCTAATGCTATGCAATTGCATCGGGAGTTAATAAAGTGGGAAGGGGGGGAGGGGTATCCCTGACAGGTAAATTGTGCTCTGGGTATGTGATGGCAGCTGCCACCACATAGCCAGATAAATATGGATTTATCTGGGTATCTGGCACAGTTTACTACTACTTAGCTGTGCAAACATTCAGGCCGATACAGTAAAGTTCGCGGGAGAGCGGGCGAGCGCCCACTCTCCCGGTGCGCGCACAGGCCAGTGTCCTGTGTGCGCGATTCAGTAAACTAAAATATTTAAATTAGGGCCGGCAGTAAAAAGAGGCGCTAGGGACACTAGCGCATCCCTAGCGCCTCTTTTTGGACAGAAGCAGTGGCTGTCAGCGGGTTTGACAGCCGACGCTCAATTTTGCCGGCGTCGGTTCTCGAGCCCACTGACAGCCACGGGTTGATTTCTTTGGTTTGTATGGTATTTAATTCTTGCGGCATTAGAGTCACCATTTAGTTTGACATTTATGGCATAGATACTAATTTGTTTTAGTGTCATATGATAATGAAGTTTATATATTAACTATTTTTGTGGTAGTGCTGAATTGAAAAGAAAATATATAGTATCAATATGAAAGTGATACATTTATTTTAAGTAACTATTGAGTGATTATAGACAGACTAAAAGCAGGCGTAACTTTGCCAACAAAGGTAGGGGGGGGGGGGGTTTAGATAGGGCCGGGGGGGGGGTGGGTTAGGTAGGGGAAGGGAGGGGAAGGTGGGGGGATGGTGGGGGGATGGTGAAGAAAAGTTCCCTCCGAGGCCGTTCTGAAATCGGAGCAGCCTCGGAGGGAACAGGCAGGCCGCGCTGGGCTCGGCGCGCGCAGGTTGCACAAATGTGCACCCCCTTGCGCGCGCTGACCCCGGATTTTATAAGATACGCGCGGCTACGCGTGTATCTTATAAAATCCAGCGTGCTTTTGTTCGCGCCTGGTGCGCGAACAAAAGTATGCGATCGCGCCTGGTGCGCGAACAAAAGTACGCGATCGCGCAAGTATTTAAAATCTGCCCCTATATATATATATATAATATATATATGATATATGTATTAATATATACTTATAGTATATATTCTTGATAACCATCTGAACTTAAAGAAATCAATCAACAACATCACCAAGGACTGTTTCTATAAGCTTCAAGTTTTGAAAAGACTCAAACCCCTTCTTCATTTCCAGGACTTCAGAACTGTCCTCCAGTCAACACTGTTCTCTAAAACTGACTACTGCAACACTCTCTTCTTAGGGCTCCCGATCTCCGCTACCAAACCACTACAGTTGCTCCAGAACGCAGCAGCTAGAATCTTAACCAACACTAACCGGGGAGCTTATATCACACCCATCCTCCGAGACCTGAACTGGCTGCCAATAAAATACAGAATTTTGCACAAGACACTCACCATAATCCACAAATCTATCCACCACCAACTACCTCTTGACCTTCAGATCCCATTCAAACTTTACTCCTCTGCAAGACCCATCAGAGAAGCATATAAAGGAACCCTTGAAGTCCCACCAACTAAATCCACGCGTCTAACTTCCACCAAAGAACGTGCATTCTCCACAGCCGGCCCCGTCATCTGGAACAACTTGCCGACGGACCTAAGACTGGAACCCTGTCTTCTAACCTTCCGAAAAAAACTTAAAACTTGGCTTTTCTGTCAAGCCTTCCCTTAAGTTCCAATATATCAACATACATCTCAAACAGACTCAACCTAATTGGCTAGACTCTCGGTCCAGCCCCAGTATATACATATGTACTCTACCTCTAGTTTTTGCTATCCTTTTACTTCCTGGCTACTCTAGCCCCCAAGTTCAATCTCCCTGTTACATGTAACTGTGCTTCGGCCTTCCTGTTATATGGTTATGTTGTTAATCCCTTAGTTCCATGTAAACCGGTTTGATATGAATCTTGTCATGAAGATCGGTATAGAAAATGTCAAATAAATAAATAAATATTGTGTTTGTGCCATTTAAAGTATTTAGTCGGATAGTGACTGAAAGATATGATATCTGAATTAAAGATATACTGTTTATATGATTTTAATTTATGTAGCAGTTTATTTTGACATGCTACAATAGTAGTTTTATGATCTTTTTCTTTTTTTCGATTAGATTTTCTGTTATTTTTTCTGTTATTTAGAGTATTTTGGTAGACATGATTGACACATTTTGTAGGATATGACGTCATCATTTTTCGTGCGTTTTTTGAATAACAATATTACAAGCATCCTTGTGTTTGATCTTAGTTTAACATTTTTTAGTTTTAATAGTTTTCTTTATGTTTTCCAAATTGGGGACGGCATAAACATAGTGCCTTGATTGACATACTAGCTTATGCAGCGGTGAGAGCCACACGCAGAACTAAGGTAATCATTTTTTATTATATTCTGTTTTTTTTTTTTTAATTTTTATGAATACACAGGAATATGAATATGGAGCTTACATGTAAAAGTTATGAAGGACTGTAATTGTCTGGTTATATGTTTTTTTGGTTTTTTGTTTTTTTGTCCAATTTTGAATTGCTTTTTGATTATATATAATTTATTTGTATATTTAGGTCCTTGTTTGCCATCAATGTTTACTACATAGAATATGTAGTTACATATAATCATCAACTGTGACTTGAGGTAATAGGAATTTTTTGTATATATTTTAATCAAGATATATATATGTTGGTCTGTGTCTGATAGATATTTTGACTTTGTAATTCTTTAAAAAGTTTTTATTAATTTTAAATTTTTAGCCCCTGATGCAGCCTTAATTGGCGAAACTCGGCCGGAGTCGGGCTCTTTAATAAAATTCTTCCACGGCATAAGGTTGTCCCTTTGTTTGTTTTTGCCTTGACAAAAAATGGGGACAGTAACTTTTGAACAGATGCACGGGCACATATGTACATGTGTGCCCTGGCTCGCACCAAGGCTG
Source organism: Rhinatrema bivittatum (assembly GCF_901001135.1). Lineage (NCBI taxonomy): Eukaryota > Metazoa > Chordata > Amphibia > Gymnophiona > Rhinatrematidae > Rhinatrema > Rhinatrema bivittatum. Next base: position 131,528,115 of record NC_042616.1, on the reverse strand, counting down.
CGGCCATTTTATAACATACGCGCATATATGCGCACGGGGTTTAAAATAGGCGGAACGTGCGCGTACATGTGCACACAATTTTTTAAGGATGCATGCATGTGAGCGCAAATGCTGCCTTGACCACGTAATTGGGGGGAATTTTATAAGGGACAAGTGCCGATGCAATTACCAGTTTCCCCAGTTCTCCCAGGTAATAGATAAGACTTCCTAACTCCCCTAGTTAAATAACTTCCCTTTTACTCTGTTAGCATCAACCCTTAAAACCCTGCTGACTAGCCTATGTTTTTTTTTTATTACTTACATGCCATCCGTAGCAGTAGTAAAGTTACGCGGCAAGGGACCGCGACGTGTGCTAGTGCACATAAATACTTACATTCACATTTCATGTTAAAGTCCAGGAATGCCCCTGTCATGCCCATGCCCACAGCCCACTCAGACTATGCCCATGACCCACCCCTTTTTTCCAAACGTATTTGTGCACATACCAGGAGATAGGTGTGTAATGTGGGCACCTTTTAAAATTTGCGTAGCACACGTCGGCTCAATGTCTGCGCATATCTCCCGGCTTTGGCACGTGTAGGGCCTTTAAATTCCATCCTTTAATGAAAAGCTGAAAAATCTACTTTACTTGATAAGATTATACATATCTGAAATGTTCACAATTTCAAAGCATTGAATGTGGTGATACGTGGCAAGTCTGAGACTGATTGGTCGTCTTCTGTATATATGTATGTTAAAAACTTTTTTTTTCTGTAGGGGGGGTTCATTTAAAACATTGTGATTTAACTCTTTCTTTTGCACAATATTGATGGACTTGAGTTAAATTCTGTGACAAATTATTCCTTATTTTATTTTTTTCTGTTGTACTTTCCTGCCTCCTGCATAAGAGGCTAACATTCTTGCTTGTCACATATGCCCTGCCCTTTCCATCTTACCTCAGTTGTCAAGTGCACCTCAGGGAGCAGATATGTCCTTTATGTCTAGTTAGAGATAGCTCTTGGTTTTTTTCGCTTCTGTGAACATTGTCCTATTGATGGATGCACTTTAAGCTATCCTGGTACACATTACTTTGACTTCGTTTCTTAATGATCCAATATTAAAAGTTCTTTAAAAAAAAAGGTTTTCATTTTTATCATTAGTGCTCGCTTCCCAGTGGTGGGGGTGTTTTTTGGTGTATTTTTTTGGAGCACTTCATTTTGTATATTTGGCCCATATTTTGTTTTATAAATATATATATATATGATTTATTACAGTCCTTCATTTCGCAAGGTGGATCTAGTGATTGAAATATCTGGCTTGCCTGGATTTTCTTTTGATAGTCTAGATATATCAGCATTAATCAAAACATATGCAAGTGGTGTCACATTCAACATGGATAGCGAGCTTTGTTCTGCTATTGGACACAGAGTTAGAATTTCAATTGTTTTTTAGACACAGAGATATTTTGTTGTACAATTCTAAACTTTTTATTTTTCCTGATGAGGTAGGCCCAAAAGCCTCACATAAAGGGTAGGGCCTCCTGGCAACATTTTTTAAATTCCAGATAAAATTAAATTCTAAATTTCTAAGGCCTGAATCAACATACTAGATCAGTCCTGGAGTGCAACAAATAGTCTGGTATGTTCTGTATCCTTCAGCAAGCCAAATCCAGATATTGCAGATGTGAGCAGAATAATTTTGCACATTTGAAAAAGGATTTTGAGCCTCATGCATATTGTAATGAAGCCAATAATATAGTACTTGGCAGAGAATAAAAGAAGGCCTAAAGTCTTACATATGTGTAGGGCCTTCTGGCAACATTTTCTAAATTCCCAATAAAGTTAAATTCTAAGAGGTCCATATTCAATATTCAACTTTGCTCTCGTCCTCACAGTTACTGCTGTGACTTTTCTGGAGCTGCAGCTAGTTTTTCTAACAGGGCCTTTCTGTTTTAACTTTTTTCATACCTTTACCTTACGGTATTTGTTTTCTCCCTTTTTCTCTCCTATTCAAGCTTCTCTGCTGGCCACATGGCAGGCCTAGTGCACAGTGCAGCCTGGCAGAGTCTGTTTTCTTTTCTTAATAATGTTGCATCTGCAGCTTATTTCTGTGTCGTCTCCTTAATCTGTCTGTTTTTGTGCCTTTGCCTGGTGCTGGTGGGACTGGCAGTATGCTGTTCATGTGTGATCCGTGTAGGCCTCTGGGCCTGGGGACTTGTCTGAGCTCCTATCCAGGCAGGAGTTCCATATCATTTCATTTGACCACTGGGCATCGATGGAGGCTCAGGCAATGAAGGAATCAAGGACTGGACCATTCCTGTGGGGAGGAGAGATCTTCCTCTCCACACTCCTAGGAACTAAACTCCATGGGCCCAAGTAAATCTACACCTCTGGTGCTCCGGACGATGTAGCCTTCCCTTCTGCTTGTCAATTCTGGTAGTGCAGTCTCCATAGGAAAGAGGATGAACATGAGTCTGGACAATCAGTGTTGCTGCTGCACCATTGGTACCTTGCCCGAAATTGGTTTCCTGTGCACATCCATGCCAGAGCACCGATGGTCTGACATGTTGACAATATGGATGGGTTCCATGGATGCCCTTGAGGCATCCATGGGGGTGCCGTTGAACACCATGGACAATGTAGGTGTTGGTGAACACCATTGAGTGCCTTGAATGCTTTCGAGTGTCATGACACCCTCGATGCTGTTGGGTAGCATAGATGCCATCTAGTGCCATGGCTGCCATCAATGCTGTTCGATACCATGGTCACCATTGAGTGCCACTGATGCCATAAAGTGCCCTGGGTGCAGTCAGGCTCCATGGAGGTCCTCAAGTGCCATAGATGCCTCGACACCATACAGCTTCATAGATGCCATCAAGTGCCAAGGATGTTCTTGAGCATTGGAAGTGATCATCTCAGTTGCACTATGGGCGTCAATGTGTTCCAAGATGCACCACCCTTGCTGTCATGTACCTGTAGTACCTTTGATGCCATGAAGTACAATGGGTTCCTATGAGCTCTATTGAGTCTATATGGACCCATGGGTGCCACTGAACACCATGAGCACCATGCAGTGCCATCAACTGTGCCATTAAGCGCCATGGATGCTGATGCTGTCAAGTGCCCTGGGGTGCTAGTGAGAGCTGTGAGTGCCATTGATGTCACCATGTGACCTCGACACCTTTGAGCACTGTGGGTGCTGTTGAGCACTGGGATGTTGATGCCATCAAGTACCATGGGCACTGTTGAGCACCATGGATGCTGTCAAGTGAGCAACATTGATGCCTTCAAGTGCTATGGGTGTCATCGATGCTGCTGAGTTACATTGATACCTTCGAGTGCCGCAGGTGCTGTTGAGCACCATTTATGCTACTGAGCTATCAATGCCTTTGGGCGCTGTGGATACCATCAGTATTGCTGAGTGCCATCAATGCCTTTGAGTACCATTGGCGTTTTCGAGCACCATAGGCACTGTTGAGTGCTGTAGGTGCTGTTGAGCGCCTTTGATAGCCTGAGTGCGACATTATTGGGTGCCTTAGGCATGGTTGGTCGCAGTCGAGCATTAAGTGTGTTGTTGGCTCCATGGGCACCATTGATGCTGTGGGCACCGGTAGGCACCATTGATGCCCTAGGATGCTGCTGCTACCACAGAGCATCCTGGGCACCGCTGCCACTGCAGAGCACCCTGAGTACCATCAAGCACCATGGGATCAACGATATAGTGCGCTATGTTTCTGTTAATGCTGTGAGCACCACTGATGCCAAGATTACCATGGCTGCTGTCAGACACTGAAGGTGTTATCAGGTGCCATAGACACTATGAGACGCCGGGAATGGTAGAGAGGAGCGGAGGCTCGACTGAGCACCGGAGAAATTGGACACCAGTTCTACAGAGAAAATTACTCATTAAGGAACAAACATACCCTGAGGAAGACATCAACTTGCAAATGTCGAAACTTGTGCGAGTCGGGAGAAAAAAAGACATTTGCTACAAAGCTAAGTAATTTGCAGTTGGTCCCGGGACGGCTTAAAAAAATTTAAAAAAATAAAAAAAAGTGCTAGACACAGTAAAAATTTTTTTAATAATGGAACATAAACAGTGATCAAAAATAAAGGGTTTACGCTCTATAACCCAGCTTGGCATTTAATATAAAAATTTTAAATAAATAATTGGAGGCGGAAGGTGTGTTAATGATTAAAAGAAAAAACATTGACACCTGGATGGTGTTATAAAATATATGAAACCATCTCCTGCTCTCTAAAAAATTTTTCAAAAAAAATTGATTGTTATACAGAATTGTTGTTACCAACAGTGCCAAGGTGGTATATAGAGGGTCACCTATATGTAAAAAACATTTTGTAAAAATTATACACCGGGTGAATTTTAGTGTGTGGTCTTGATTATACTCATTTGGTGAGGATCTATATTTAGAGAGATAGACACTATGAGGGCAATGTCATCAAGTGCTGGCTAGTGACATAGACTGATGCAGTCAGGGCAATATAGACATCATTGTAGAGCTATGTGCGCTGACTTCATAAGCCATTGAGACAGTGGAGTGCAACAAGCACGGTTATCACTGGCGGGAGTCAACTATGCCTCCAAGCACTATGGGTGCTGCAAAACACTATCATGACTGTCAGTGCCATGGAATGCTGGGACGCCATGGATGGCATTGTCACCACAAACTCCCTGTAATGTTTGGAGTTTCCTCTCTTGGGGATCTGCTTCCCAGTGACAAACATGGATTTCTTTCATATGCGAGTACTTCTTCTGATACCTGCTGGGCGCAACACCAATATTTTCACTTTGTGACCTCTCTTGCCAGTCTGTCTCACATATGGGCTCTACTCCTGGGAGGAGGTTCTAGCTCATCTGCATCCCGAATGGCATGCAGGTGTGCCTTCAGACAACTTGCCATATCCATGACTGCATGTAGGATGGAGAATCTTGCAACAAAGATCCTGCACCCTTTTTGCAGTCACTTGAGGGTTGTCATTTCCTCTTTCAGGTATAACCCTGTCAGTGGGAGTGTTCATAGGCAGACAGGGCAGTCTTTATCCATGCAGACGTTGTTCCACTTCCAGTACTGCAAAGTTATTAGGTGGAAATATGAGTTATGGCACAAGGTTTATGACACCTATGCCAGGTTGGTGAGCAGTCTGTTCTACTGATCAGAATGACCCAGATCTGGTACTCTCTGGGTTTCCAGGTTGGTGAAGAAGTATTCTTTCTACAGGGGCTGGCTCTTGCAGCATCCCTGTTTTTGTCTTTCAGTAGCGAGGTTCCTGACTTCTTCCTTGAGAGGTTCACTCTCAGTTTATATTGTTTCTGTCTACTGAGATGTCGGCCTCAGTGACAAGTCCCTGTTGGAATCAGCAGGGGTTAGTTTTGTTTGGATGCTGCCCAACATTGATTGCTACAGCCTAATGGCTTCTTTTTCCTGCAGCCCCAGGGTTTGCCTCCTTGTTTGCTTGTATTGTTTGCTTCTTCTGACTTACAGTCAGAATGTCAAGGGAAAAGCTGTGGTGTGAATTGAAGTATCTTATTGTATACTTTCAAGGAAAGCTACACCATTCTTTCCTTGGTTTTGGCCAAATTCTAGCTAATATTGTCTATGGCTTTTCATGCTTCATTTGGTTGGCCAAGGTGCTTTCCTTTTTGCCTGGGCTTATCCTGCTGGGTGGGAGGATATTCCTGTCAATGGAGATGCTAAGGTTGGGTGAGCTTAAGTTGCAGCTTACCACCTGTGCTCGTGGTCTCTAAGTGGTGATCCCATTGGAGGGGTAGCACTTCCATTCCTTGGCACCCTTGGTTCCATGCCATCTGATATGGGGGAAGCAGATATTTTCTTGTAGTCGTTAGGTGGGTGGGATCTGCTGTAGACCCTGTTACTTTTTGCCACTTCTTCTTCCAAGCATTTGCATGGATTCTATGCTCATTGGTCCTATTGGCCGATCATTGGGCGTAATTATGCGAATGCATTCTGTTCTTCCTCTTCAGATGCTAGTGAACTGCAGTTATCTTTCTGGAAGGCTCTCTAGCCCCATATTGGTTTTCGATTGTCTTGTGACACCGAAGGGAAACCTTGCGGTGTTTGTCCACAAGCTCTTTCTCTTGGTTGGTAATTTGGGCCCGATCCTATATCCAAGAGGATCTAGGCCTACTAGTACTTATCAGGGTTAGCTATCAGAAACTCTGACTGCATTACGTTTTGTGAGGCGAAGTGCACCTCTCGCCCTAAATTCACATTGCACACCTGCCTTAGGCACTTCTCCTGCACATCAGGGTTTTGCCTCTCAGTCTGTACATGGGCCTCTTTGAGGTGAAGAACTCAACTCCTTTTCCTTCCTAGGACCCATTATGGTTGGCTGCCTCACAAGCAAAAGGGAGAAAGATGGTGCCTTCAGCAGTGGAGGTTTTACCCGCTTTGTTCTGTTTCGGGCAGCCTGTAGCTTGGGAATTACCCATGTGTGAGGACTGCCATCCTGTTTGTCCTCAGAGAAAGCAGAGTTGCTTACCTGTAACAGGTGTTTTCCCAGGACAGCGGATGTAAGGCCTCAGAATTCCTCTTAGCTCCCCTGGGAGTTGGTTTCTCCAGGTATTAGCTATATCATGGACTGAGGAGCTCTGCCTAGGGGGCAGGGAGATGACTACAGCTGCACATGCTCAGTAGAACATGCTGAAAGCTCTAGAACTTTGTAGATCAAAGTTCTGTGGTGGGTTCTATAGAACCATGATACCCATGTGTGAGGAATGACATCCTGCTTGTCCTCAGAGAACACCTGTTACAGGTAAGCAACTCTCTTTTTCCCCTTCACTAGTTGCTAAGAATATATGTGCCGTCATATATCTAATGAAAAAAAGAACACATTGGTGCATTTCTATACTAAAGAGTAAAACAACCCCCCCTCAAAAAATGTTAGAACAATACTAAAATAATGCTTGAGTTCTACAAGGCACATCAGAAAATCTGAGGGCGGAGACTGGAAACAATTTCCTCAATATATAACCCTTGACAATGAATTCTAGGGCATGTTAACTGAAAGTATTTTTGACTGCACCATAATATTAGGATATATTTAAAAAAACCCTCTGTGCACTTTTGACATCCATATTCAGACTCAGTCTGGCTAGCAAACAGGCTGATTCAGTAAAAGTCGCGGGTGAGCGCCCGCTCTCCCGGCGCGCGCACAGGCCACTCTCCTGTGCGAGCGATTCAGTATTTAAATGAGGGTTCGCGGTAAAAAGAGGCGCTAGGGACACTAGCGCGTCCCTAGCACCTCTTTTTTGACAGGAGCGGCGGCTGTCAGCGAGTTTGACAGCTGACGCTCAATTTTGCTGGTGTCGGTTCTCAAACTGCTTTTCTGTACACTTTCCCGGTGCCGGCAGAAATTAACGCCTACCTTTGGGTAGGCGCTAATTTCTGAAAGTAAAATCTGTGGCTTGGCTGCACATTTTACTTAGTGAATCGTGCGGGAACAACTAATAGGGCCATCAACATGCATTTGCATGTTGCGGGCACTATTAGTTTCGGGGGGGTTGGACAAGCGTTTTCGACGCACTATTATCCCTTACTGAATAAGGGGTAAAGCTAACGCATCGAAAGTGCGCATCCAAACGCGGGTTAACAGTGCGCTCCGCCGGAGCACACTGTACTGTATCAGCCTGTAAGTTAGCTGGATAAACTTAACCAGCTAACTTTGGAGATATATTGAGTAGTGAAACCACACTATTGAATATAGCTGGCTATCTTAAAGTTAGTCAGTTAACTATAGCCGCCTAAATGTAAGACAGCCCTTTGGCCTGACCAGACTTAGCCAGCTAAGTCATCTGGCTCACTCTGAATATCGGATTTAGATGGCTAACTCAACTCCTCCCAGTAGTGCCCCTGAAATGCCCCTAACTTAGAGGGGCATTTATTAAAATGTGTTAGGGCATTATTGCGCATGATAGGGCCCTAATGCCTGTGATAAATACCGCTTCGCAAATTACATATGCACATTTTTCATTTGTATTCAAGTGGGAGGAGTGAGAGTGTACCAAGCTAGGTAGAGAGAACATGGAACAAATCTATTCTTTATTCACCTTTCATCACTCCAAATCACATTAAATCTTCACCGTAGCTGTGTTATTCGTGCGTATGACTGTGCGTGTAAAACTGCCCCCCAAAATCCAACTCACCCCCCCCCCCCACCCCAAACTTCACCCTGACTTACTAGTGCCCCCTCTTACAGTGGTATAAATAGTTAACTGTTTTGCAAGCCTCCATAGAGGCGCTCTCTCTCTCTTAGTAACACAGTACATGATGGACTTCTTAGCTTACAAAGTGAAAATAACATGGGTGCAATAAATTTATAAACAATGCAGTACCAGGAAAATTATCCTAACCATGCTCCTTTTTTATTGCAGACTCTGTTTTTGCTATATTTATAGTAAAATGATGAATCTAGGCCTTAGCCAGCTAAATTCTAGGCAGTTATCGCATTAGCCATCTAGAATTTATCTGGATGAGTGCCCAAATATTCATTTAGCTGGCTAACTTCTGAGTTATAAAAATCAAAGCCATCTGACAGTGATATATAATTATACTCAGTCACAAAATGAACACTCTGTTCGATCACTGTGCGATAGAAATTTCATCAAAAACTCCCCTATAATATATTTACTATGAATACGATGTCTTTTTTGAAAAGTGTTTATAACCTACACGACTGTGGTACAAACTTTTAATGGTGAGAATGTGAGATAGTATTCATAGTAGATATATTATAGGGGAGTTTTTGATGAAATTTCTATCACACCATGATCGAACAGAGTGCTCATTTTGTGATTGAGTATAACTTCTGAGTTAGCCAGCAAAATGCTTTTGAATATGGACCTCTTTATTTTTTGTTAGGTTTAAAGTGAAGGAGCCAAAACCCTGAGTTGGCTCATCCAGCAGATTTCCTTTGTATTGACTTGTTTATCTTTGGTTCTTTGTTTATATACAGCAGTTTTGAAACCATTAAACTTATGGTCTGATGCAATGAATTACTCCATTACAGATATTACAATGATGTTGAGGATAATCTTGGACAACACCTAAATTCTTAAAACTGGATAAATTCCAAACAACACACAAACGTATAACTGCAAAATCCAGATTTGTTTTCTCCTGCTTATGAGACAATAGCAAAAAACATTCTTTGGAATGTGGAAAAAGCTGAATTGCACAATTAAAAAATTGCAGGTTAGGAAGCAACGAGATAGAGCATAGGTAGCCAGCATGTGACTCTTTCATGCAGAAAATGTGACACTTCGTCTGTAGCCAGTTGGCCAGTCCTGGAATAAAGTATCATCTATTATGTGCAGTCCCTAATATAATCCAGTGTATTCTATCCAGAAGAACATCCTCATTTTGTGCCTTTGTGTATCAATTCTTATTATACTCCTATGAGTACTGCTACCAGTTATTACTAACAAATGTGAAAAAATTGTTCTGATAGATAACAAATGTAAATAGTGGGTGTTAATAAATATTATTATGGATGGATCTCTTACTGGTTGTGCTTCTCACAGTATGGAAGGTTTAAGAACATAAGAAAATAAGAAACAGCTATACTGGGTCAGACCGAGGGTCCATCAAGCCCAGCATCTGTTTCCAACAGTGGCCAATCCAGGTTACTGTTGCGCTGGAGGTGGACCCTTGGCCTGGTGCAGGATTGGTATGGCCTTCCGGTCGGACCCAGAGAGCGCCTGCCACCAGGAGGCGGAGCACAGGAGGAGACAGAGGCTAGCTGGAGCTTCACCAATAGCAACCCGGGGTTCCCTCAGGTTGAGCCCTTGGTTACCCGGGCCGCCTGGTCTTAGGTGGGCCTTGCAGGATCTCCTGGAGAGGAAATGCAGAGGAGTGCCCACCACGAACAAGGGTGCGCGGTAGAGGTCCAAGTGTTCAGGCAGAGGTCGGTTCCAGGCAGCAATCAAGAATAGTCAGGAGCAAGCAATGGTCAGTACCGTGAGATCAGTCTGGAGGGTACTACCAAGGATGGAGAGATGAAGGAACAGGAGACACTGAAATAGGAGACACAGGAGACGCTGGAACAGGAAATGCTGGAAGGCAAACTAGACACACCAGAGTGTACAACCCGATTGCCAAGGCAATGAGCTAGGGGTTGAGCTGCAGTTTAAATACCCTGCTCAAGTTACGTCAGACTTGGGCGCCGCCCGAGGTTTTCCTACGCTTGGCCCTTTAACTTGGGAAGAGCTCCGCGCGCGCGCTGCTAGGGGGCAGGGCCGACGCCGAGGAGGACGCCGAGCCCCAGTGTGAGGTCAGCTGTGACGAGGAAGGCCGTGAAGGAGCCGGGGATGCCTGTGGAAGCCGCAGCTGAGCAGCGCAGGGACTCAGGGTGCAGCTGGTGGACGGTTGGGCCAGGTGAGCAGAACCGGCCGTGGAGCAGACGCGACCGGGAAGCGCAACAGTTACAAGTACCTGGCAAGTACCCAAACATGTATTTATTTATTTATTTATTTATAATTTTTATATACCGAAGTTCCTGTAAGAAATACAAATCAATCCGGTTTACATGGAACAGAAAAACGCCAAAGGCCTTAAATAAACGCCCAAGGCTTTACATGAAACAGTTAAACAGAACATCTCCATAAAACAATTAACCAGTAAATCTCTCCGGGTTTTACATACATGCCCAAAGGCTTTAAATAGAACAATTAACACAATTAAAACAACTATACAGAAAAACGCAACGGTTTTACGTAAACAATTGAACGATGTAGTAGGGAGGGAAGCATACGACAGGAGAGTAAATATGAAATAAAATAATGGGTGGCATTAGAGAGAATAAATGGGTTGAGTGAGTTCCGAACTGAGGATTACTGATGGAAAGTTCTAGCTGCTGCTTGACTAGAAATTCAAATTTAATAGGGAGGGATACTAAAAAATGGAGCACAAAAATAGGGGGAGAGATCCGATTGGACTTTGCTTATGTGTCTGGGAAAGCTTGGCTGAAGAGCCAGGTTTTTAGCTTTTTTTTAAACACCGGATGGCTAGGTTCAAGTTGTAGGTCTGGGGGGAGCGCATTCCCTTGGTGGGGTCCTGCAGCAGATAGAACTCACTTCCTTAGTGATGTTTTGCAGGTGGGGCATACAGTGTGCCTTTGTATGAGCTTCTGATGGGTCTGGAGGAGGTGTGCGGTCAAAGTTGTGTCTTTAACTTGATGGGAGAGATGTTGTGAATTGCTTTATGAATGATAGTGAGGACTTTGAAGAGGATCCTGTATTTGATAGGTAGCCAGTGTAGGTTGCGGAGAATGGGGGTGATATGTTCTCTTTTATTGGAGTTTGTAAGGATTCTGGCGGCGGCGTTCTGGACCATCTGTAAGGGTTTGATTGTATTGGTGGGGAGTCTGAGTAAGAGAGAATTGCAATAGTCGATCTTTGTTAGGACAATGGATTGTAGTACTAGACGGAAGTCGTTGGAGTGAAGGAGAGGTTTTAGCTTTTTGAGGACTTGCAGTTTGTAAAAGCAGTCCTTTGTGGTGGTGTTTATAAATGTTTTAGGTTTAGTTGGTTGTCCAGCCATGCTCCTAGATTCCTGACGTCTGGTGAGAAATTAATGTTTAAGCTTGTGGTTTGAGTGATGCTTGATGGGTTGGTAAGGGAGTCGTGGGAGATAATGAGCATCTCCGTTTTGCTGGCGTTCAGCACTAAGTTGAGGCTGGAGAGTAGGTGTTTAATAGGTTGAAGGCAGTCATTCCAGTGGGTAATAGTTTTTTGCAGGGACTCTGTGATTGGGATGAGAATCTGTATGTCATCCACATAGAGATAATGAGTGAGTTTGAGGTTTGAGAGAAGTTGGCAGAGTGGGAGAAGGTAGATGTTGAACAGAGTGGGTGAGAGAGAGGAGCCTTGAGGGACTCCCTAGTCTGACAGGACAGGGTAAGATTCTTTATTATTTATCCTAACTTTATAGAACCTGTTGCACAGGAAGGACTTAAACTAGCTGAGTGCAGAACCTTTGATGCTTATGTTTGCTAGTTGGTCTATGAGTATTGTGTGATTTACCGTGTTGAAAGCTGCAGATAAATCTAAAAGCACCAGCAGGTAGGATTGATTTTTCTCCAGGTTTAAGAGGATGGTGTCCGTGAGTGAGAGAAGAAGGGATTCGGTGTTTAAAAATTTGCGAAAGCCGTACTGAGCTGGGGAGAGTATGTTGTGATCTTCGAGGTATTCTGAAAGTAGCTTGTTGACCGTTTTTTCCATCAGTTTGGCAATCATAGGTAAGTTTGCGATGGGCAGGAAGTTAGCTGGGTCCTTTGGAGAGGCATTTGTTTTTTTTTAGAAGAGGTTTGAGAATTGCTAACTTTAACTGGCTGGGTACTATGTCTTGAGATAAAGAGGTATTAATGATTTCCACTAGTGGTTTTGCGATGGTATTCGGGATGGCAATGAGCAGGTTTGTTGGTAAGGGTGGGAGGATGGTTTGAGTTTCTTGAGGGTATTTTCTATCTCGAGAGCGGAGGTGGGTTCAAAGGACTCTAGACTGAAATTTTGTTGAGGCTGGGTTGTGAGGTGGGGTGATGGTGTGAGGCTGTGGGTTGTAAAAGAACAGGTTAGGTTAGAGATTTTTGACTTGAACTATTTGGCAAGTTCGTTGGCTTTGTTGAGTGCTTGGTGGTCTGGAATGGAAGGAGGTAATGGTTTGGTAAGTGATGAGAAGTATGAGAAAAGTGCCTTTGAGTCAAAGACGAAATTGTGGATTTTTTTTGCGTAAAAATCTTTCTTGGTTTTGTGGATGGCGTTCCTGTAGGTGTTGAGGAGGGATTTATAGGTAGCATGTGATGAAGTGGATGGGTTTTTCCTCCAGCTTTGTTCTTTATTTCTTAGTTTTTGTTTTAGGGATTTAAGTTCAGGGGTAAACCAAGGTTTTCTGTTGTCAAGTGCAGGTTGTATTACTTTGGTGGTCATTGGGCAGATTTGATCTGCAATTTTATTGGTGAGATTGATCCATGAGGTAGTGGCTGTAGTTGCATCTGTGAGGTCTAGCAGGTTTAGTTCTTTGAAGATCTGTTTGCTGAGTAAGTCCAATGGACACGGTTTCCTGAAATGTATGGTGGTTTTGGTGGAGGCTTGGGGTGGGAGGTTTTTTATCTTGAGGGTCATGTGAATGACTCGGTGGTCTGACCAGGGGACTAGAGAGCAGTTGGGATTGGAGAAGATGGAAAAGCTGTCGATGATGAAGATGAGGTCCAATGTGTGTCCTGCCTTGTGAGTGGGGCTGTTGACAATTTGAGTGAAACCCAAATGGCTGAGTGATGAAAGAACTGTTTCACAATTGGTAGATTGTGGATAAGTGTCAACATGCAAGTTAAAGTCACCCAGGATTATTGCTGGCTTGTCTACGTTAATGTGTTTGGCTATAAGCTCGATCAGAGGAGAGGGGTCTGAGTCTAAAGTTCCTGGAGGGGCGTAGATGAGGCATATTTATAGTTGTTCAGCTTTGAAGAGGGAGAATTCGAGTTTGGTGGTGAAGTTAGTATGTTGTAAGGTTAGGCCTAGTCCTTTTTTCGCAGCAATGAGGAGCCCTCCTACTTTATTTTTGGGTCTGAGGACTGAGATGAGGTCGGAGGCTTGTGTAGGAAGCTGGTTCGTTAGTACTATATTGGTAGGTTTTAACCAAGTTTCCGTGATTGCACAGATGTCTGGGTTAACTTCTATAAGATAATCATTGAGGATGTACATTTTTTTGGAGAGTGACTGAGCGTTGAATAGAGTTAGCGTGAATAGTGAGAGACCCAGGAGTTGTGTAACTAGAGATATCATGATAGGGATTAGCCTTTGTTGTCGAGTAAGGTGATGAGATGCAGGTTTTATGTATGTTCTTAATTTGTTCTTGATTATGGGTATGGCGAAGAGGTGCATCTTTGTGGCAATGTCGAGGGGAAATATAGTGCGAGGGCGGGGAGTTGGTGCTGTGAGGAAGGCACAGGGGGGATATTTAGTGTAGAGTGAGATAGACCAAGTCCTAGGAACTTAAGACTGTAGCCTAGATTGAACTCTGAGTCTAAGTTTAGATCTCTCTTCCCAAGTTGGAAGCACTTGCTGGCAGCACTTGGGGCAGCACGAAGGGGGCGCGACGCCTGGCGCACGGTGCCTGGGATCGGGTAGTGGCAATAAATGCCCTGCAGTTGTGGCTTGGTGCGGTCACCAGGGCGACTGTTTCCTGTTTGGTTGAATTTGGCTTGGGGGCGTCGATTTGTGGGCCTCGGGGCGGCGAGCGGCGGCGGTCACGTGGTCGGCGCAGGCCCTTCGGTGGTAGGAGCGAGTTTAATGGGGCCTTACCCCAATGGGCTGTTGCGCCAGCTGCGCGGCCATATCTCCCAGCTCCCTCTCAGGTCCTTCCCCATGGGTCTCCCTCGACGACGAGTCTTGCAGGTAAGAGAGGACCAGTATGAGGTTTGATGAGGTTTGAAGAGATCCTGATGTGTGCTGGAATAAGTTTAGAGAGTTCCTGAAGAGTAGTGGAGGACGATTGATGCAGTCATGCAGAGTGCTGGAGTAAGTATGATTAGGTCAGGTTGAGTGTAGGAGTATACTTGATGAGTTAGGGTGATTGCTGGTGGAGGCTTGATGGATGTTTGAGAGAGCGGGTGGCTGAATGAAGGTTTGTGATTGTTGTGGTTCGAGAGATTGAGGCGTTGTTGATGAAGTCGTCTGTGAGAGGGAGAGGTGCTGGTCCTGGGTCCTGGGACTCTCCAAGGGGCGCGCTAAGGGGCAGGTCCCTTAGATCGTGCTCCTTCGGGCGCACAACGCCCAGCGTGCGATGCTGCTGGGCAGCTCCAAAATTTAAAGGGCTTCTCAGCTCACCCTGATAGGCTGGCTAACGCTCAGGGGGTGCAGCTTGAGTTTACTCACCGCTAGTGTTCAGCGGTTTCAATGGAAATTCCCCCCTTCTTCCTTTATTTTGTTTTATTTTTATTCTTCTTTTGCCTCCTCTGCGTGGCTCGCTGCTTTTTCTGGCGAGTGGGCTCTTGCCCCGATTGGGCCTCGTGAGCCTCAGCAGAGGAGGTTCCGTGGAGCGGCCGATGCCTGGAGCAGGAGGGCACGAAAAGGTACGTCGCTGGGTGGCTCCGAAATTTAAAGGGCTTCTCAGCTCGCCCTGATAGGCTGGCTAACGCTCAGGGGGCACAGCTTGAGTTTACTCACCGCTAGCGTTCGGCGGTTTCAATGGAAATTCCCCCCTTCTTCCTTTATTTTGTTTTCTTCTTCTTTTTCTTTTGCCTCCTCTGCGCGGCTTGCCGCTTTTTCTGGTGAGCGGGCTCTTGCCCCGATTGGGCCTCGTGAGCCCCAGCAGAGGAGGTTTCAGTGGAGCGGCCGATGCCAAGAGCAGGAGGGCGCGAAAAGCGAGTCCATCAAGCTAGGTTGAGAGAACATTGCACAAATCTCATCTTTGGGTGAGTTTCCTCACTCCGAAGGTCATCAAATATTCACAAGAGTGCATTGTTTTGTTCGTACGTTGCACTCTGCATGTCAAAGTGGCCCTTAACCCCTACACTAATACTTAAACCTCACCTCGACTAGCTAGGTGGGCCTTCTATAGAGGTATAAATACCTACCTAGTATGAGAGCCTTATAGCTAGGTTGGTGCTCTCTCTCGCTCTCTCTCTCTTGAAAACACTATTTGTGAAAACATCGCAAAGTGCAATAAAGCCATATCACACGGCTTAACACAAATGAAAAAGGTGTAGTTAAAACTGTGTGATATGGCTTCATTATTTGCAAAGCCAGCCCACTTGGCCAGAAATCCCACCGCAAACTCCTCCCCTTTTCCTAATTGCATCGCACCATGCGTTATGGTGTTTTCGCATGCGTTAAAGGTGTTTTTGCATGTGTTAAAGGTGCTTTTCACATGTGAAAATGCCTTAACGCATGCGAAAACACCATATACCTCTTAGCTGGATATGTTTATCTGGCTAACTAGCTGAGCCACAAAGCAGCTGAAAGTGGCCCACAAGATGTGCCATGTTGGGTCAGACTAAAGTTCTCTCCCCTTGACTTTGAGGAAAAATAATTTGTGTAGTTCTTGAGCTAGCAGACTGTTAATAAAAGCCCAGCTCACATCAGTCTTTTAGCAGTAAACTGAAAAAAAGAAATTTGATGTTTCACTTTATTGTTAGCCCTGGCTTTGTCCTTAATAATAACATAGTAACATAGCAAATGAAAGCAGAAAAAGACTAATTGGCCCATTCAGTCTACCTGGTTATCCTGTCTTCACTGCGAAGGATTTATCCCAGCTGCTGGCCACAGAGTGTGACTGCCCACAAGTATCTCTTCTTATCTAGGACAGTCTGTTTTTATCTTCTTCATTTGTACTGTACCATCTTAGTCAGATGAGTAGGATCTCATGGTTTTAAAATATAAGAGCACTTTTCCACTAGGGAAAAGAGTAAAAGCATCTCATTGAACTGGATGTGGTTGGCAGAGGTTTAGGACCTGATTAAAACCTTTTCCTTATTCACTTATGGCCACACAGAGGGACCTTGGACACCAACCAAGGATACATCAGCCAAAAGGATCTTCTGATTCAGGATGTTAAATATTATTTTTAAAGACTTATTTTCACTGTTTATGAAAAATACAATTCACCTCCCTACTGACATGCTTAGATTTGTTTTCCATGCATGGCCCAATTTTATTTGTTAAATTATCTGACTAAGTAATCATGTTCATTGTGGTTTAAATAAGGCAGCAGAGTTCATCCTTTGAAATGACTCATAACAAGTAAATATTTGGACTCTTAAAAGTACCGAAAGCCAAATTCTTCTTTAAACATGTACTAGGAGTACCCAATTAATGCAGACTTAATAGCTTGATTAAAATCAAGATATTTTGGATACTACTTGTGTGGTTGTTTAAAGTACACTTAGGGACTGATTAAAAGGCTTTCAAGATCCAGTTTAAAAAAAGATATCTTTTGTGTGATTAAAGATGCATAGCTAGCGTGGGCTTCCAGCTCTTAAGGCTTCTCACAGGCAGCTCCTTAATAAAGGATGCTTAGAAATATTTGCCCCTTAAGTTCACTCTCTAATGCCTTTCCTATGTAACTCCTTCCAGGAGACTGCATTATAAAGTGCAGGGATTTCTGAACAGAGTTTTCTGGACAAAGTGACCAAAAATCCATCACAACTACTTGTAGTATGTTGGCGTGCCAGACCAACCAAGCGGCAAGGAGAATGAAGAGAGGAAGTAGCACTGAATTAGGATTAGGTTTCTCTCTCTCTCTCTCTCACAGCTCTCACTCTTTCCCTGTCTGCATGCTCACTTTGAATGGGGGAAGGGGGAGAAGGGAGGGGTCTCTCTTCTTTCTCAGGTGATGATGGAGGAGGGTACTTTCTAGCACTCTATCTCTCTTGGGGGTGGGGAGAGAGAGAGGGTTCTGCTAGCAGACTTTGTATGTCCACTTTCCAACTTGCTTTCTGTGGGACTAAAAGACTGCTTTCTAAAGAGGCACTAAGACAAGCTGATTTACAAGCTCTGGAACAGCATCTCCTGCCTGGACAGGTGCCAGAGCATACCTGCCACACCTATTGTATCCCAGTTGCTGAAAGTGGGAATGGCTTTGTGAAAGGCAGTGCATACTGCTAATGTAGGGCAGGGTCAGACCCTCGCCAGTGCTTCCTTAAGTCAGTGCATGCCAAGCAGCAGGCACAGGATGCCCATCCAAATATTATCAGTTTGGCACCAGTGCCGGGGTTTTTTTGACTCCTAATTTAGAGTATGGATCTGCTTCATGACACCACTGTTATGCAGATTTTGGAATACAAGACAACATAAGAACATAAGAAATGCTGTACTGGATCAGATCAATGATCCAGCATGGCCAGCATCCTGTCTCTGACAGTGGCCAAGCCAGGTCACATGTACCTGGTAGGATCTCAAAGAATAGGTCCAATCCTGAGGAAGTGATTTGTTTGGGTTTCTCTAGCTCCTTTGGACTTCCTATTCAATGGGAAACTGCTTTCTTCTTTATATATTATTTTGTTTACTTAAACTTATGAGCTGCTACTCCATTATGATTCCAGGCAAGGTATAAATCATGCAATAAAAGTACAATAATTATAAATATAATGAAAACGTATATAACACATTTAATGATATGATAATAAAAAAATACCACAAATCACAATATAGAATAGAAGCCGGCAAAGGTCTAATTAAAAAAATGTTACCACCATAACATTGTATAAAGTCCAGAGTTTTTACATCCAAACATACTCTGTGATTAATGCTTTATCAGTTAAAAGCTACATTAAAAATTCATTCTTTACTTTGTTTTCTGAAGCCAAGATAATCCCACATAAATCTCAACTCCATAGGGATTTTATTCCAAAGAGTGGGGCCAATACATGAGAAATCCTTCCTTCCAGTTTCTACCAATCTGATCTCATTCAGAGATGGATTAAAAAAGGTGGCCTCCTGGGAGGATTGAAGAACTCTACCTGGGATGTAAACCTGCAAACAATTACTCATGTCTAATAGTCTCTTATAGATCTCTGTCAAGGACAAAATCTTAAATTGCACCCTGAATACTACCAGAAACGAGTTTAAAGTCTTCATGGCTGGTAAAATACGGTCCCTAGCTTCTTTTTTGAGCTACAGAGCCATGAGCCTTTGCTCACAACTACTTATGGCTTTTCTCATATTTTATAATATTCTACCTAGACCAGCTATTGCAGTGACAGTCTTGGGCCAGAAGTCACAAATTGCAATTCCTGTAGACATCCATGCATGCAGTTTAACTTCAACCAGTATGTATCACTATGGACTGATAGTTGAGATACACTTTCCCCTGGAGCTGTGAACACTGCCTCTGCAATATTCCCAGCCTTGGACAACGCAGCAGAAGCTGAGCCTGGGAATTAAACCTGAATTTTTCACACTACATCCTTGAAGGAAGTAGAATTTCAGATGGCCTCTTGGTCCATCAGCACAGTATGGTGCTTCACCAGCTGTGTATATGAGTACATTCACAAATGTTTTAAACTTATCCTCCCTAAGTACAGTTACACATGTAAAACCTATTGACAATTCAATGTTATATACTGTAGCAATTTTCAAAAGCCCACTTACATGTTTACTCTGACAGACTGAGAAGCAGAGAAGTAAGACTTGGGGAAGTAAGGTTTATTCTGGTGCTAATTCGTCCAAAGAATGGAGAGATTACTGGCTTTAGGCTATGTTATTGTATCAATATCTAAACATTTTCTTTCTCTTACAATGTTGTTTTGAATAAATTAACTTTTTCTCTGAATTGTTGAATTATATGAAATAACTCAAGTTTTAGCTTGGAAATATAATTGATTAAGCTTTGTAGATCATTGCAAATATATATGTATGTGATAATTAGGCAAGATAGGTACAGTCTGACTAAAAGAATTTAAGGAATTCTCCTTTGTTTATCTTAAATAGCCTCTCATTGCTCTCTGAGTTGTGTCTACTCCAACAAAAATGACAGGAGTCGAGTGGCACCTTATAGACTAACCAATTTATTAAAGCATGAGCTTTCAAGGACAGAGTCCATCTGAAGATTCTACTCCAACAAAATTTATCTTCTTCAGTTCTATCCTTGGGTGGATATAATTAAGTGAAGAAGCTGTGTAAAATTTAGGATAATGGTGACTCTGGAAAAAAAAAAAGAACAACTGAATCCTTTGTACAATGACCATTCCTCTTGTTTGTCTTCTGTGTGTTTATATTTAATTGCCTTTGTCTTAAAGTGATATTAGCAATGTTTATTTTTCCTCAGTGAAACTAAGTTGAGTTAATTCCTTTGTTTTATTTGATGTAACCTTTATTGTCTTATAGCAATTACTTAGCATATGGATCCTTCTAGTTATAAAATATGGCTGTGTGACATTCATTCAGTTTCTCATCTCTCACTGATTCTTGTGGCAGCTTGGGGAGCCTCTCTGCAAGTTGTTTACCAACATTATTTATTTATTTAATTTATTTAAAATCTTTTCTATACTGTTGCTAAGTTATATACCATCGCAACGGTTTACATGTAGGCACATAAATTAAAGTAGGTGAATGAGTACACTATAACATTCTAACAGGTGCCAAATATATTCGGTTACAATATATCATAAAAGACAATCACTCGATTAGTGATGTAGGTCCTGACCATGTGTACCAGTACGGTACTAATCACAGGTAAAAATTCACAGTCTCTGTGTTTTACTACTACGTTAGTTGTGAAATATAGTTATTAGTACTATCATGCTCATTTTGAGAATAGTGCTGTGTGCTGGCGCTCTTCTGCCTATTCCTGTATATTTTTCTATTCTCCATTCTCTTTGTAGAATGTTTGTTTAAAAAGCCATGTTTTTAAACTTTTTTTTTAAAGGTTTTGAGATCTCTTTGTAATCTGATCTCTAGGGGCATTGTGTTCCATAGTGAAGGGCCTGCCAAAGATAAAGCCCTTTCTCTCACTTGGGTTAGTCTCACTGTCTTTACTGATGGAATGGTTAAGAGAGCTTTGTTTGCAGATCGAAGGTTTCTGTGTGGGACGTGTACTCGTAATGCTGTGTGTTTAGCCAGTCCGTTTTTTCATCATGTATTAGTTTATGTATGGTACATAAGGCTTTGTATTTTATTCTGTGTTCTATGGGTAGCCAATGTAATTCCAATAGAGTTTCAGTTATATGGTCCCTCCTTCTTTTTCCAGTTAGTATTCTGGCTGCTGTGTTTTGTAGTATTTGAAGTGGTCTTAATGTTGTATTTGGGAGTCCTAGTAAGAGTGAATTGTAGTAGTCAGTGCTGGAAAAGACTAGTGCCTGAAGTACTGTTCTGAAATGATCTGGTGTTAGTAGTGGTTTTAGCCTTCTGAGGATCATGAGTTTTGCATAACTTTCTTTTACTTTCAGTGATATGTGCTGTTTTAGATTGATTTCTGAGTCCATTATTATTCCAAGGTTCTGTACCTTTTCAGCTAGTTCAATTTTCTGGTTGTTTTTGAGTATTATTGGAGTTTGAATGATTTCGATATTTTTCCGCTAGAAATTCTGTTTTTTCAATGTTAATCACCAGTTCCATTCGGTTTAGTAGTTGTTTAATAATGTCTAGGTACATATTAGCTAGGTTTAATGTTTTCTCTATTGTTGTTGTGTCCATCGCTGCTCGACGCCCTCACTCCATCCTCTTTACCTCTGTGGCGACTCCCTCCGGGTCTGATGGACTGTTAGCAGCCGCGGCATCATCATACCGTCTCCCTCCGGCGCCCCTGGATCGGCACGATGCTGTAGATCCGTCATGTTCCCGATGACGTAGGGCGCGCACGCTCCGAATAATATACCAGCAAGGGCACGAACCTTGGGGGCGTCCCCTGGAGATGACGGCGTCCCCCGGAGATGACGTCATCCGCTTCCAATATATAAGGTCTCAGTATTTGCTAACAAATTGAGTTAAGAACATAAGAACATAAGAAAATGCCATACTGGGTCAGACCAAGGGTCTATCAGGCCCAGCATCCTGTTTCCAACAGTGGCCAATCCAGGCCATTAGAACCTGGCAAGTACCCAAAAACTAAGTTATCAAGGATTCATCTACGGATTTGTCCAATCTACTCTGCCTCCTCGGACTTACCAGGGGTACCTGCTCCTTGGGGGCCTTGCTCTCTTTTCTTTATTTCAGATTGCAGATAGGAACCGGTACTCGCTCCTCGAGGGCCCATGTTCCTGAACACTCTGAAGATTCTCTACTGCCTGGAAGCTATCGCAGATACAGACATTTGTGAGTTACCATCGCTCTCTCAGAGCTTTCCCTGGAACCAGGTAGTTGCTCCTCGAGGGCCTAATCCTTTCCAGCTACTGAGCTTCCTAAAGACCTTATGTGAGTGTTGTCATCTAGTTCTGGCTATGAACACAGCATACCCTGTCTACTCACTATCTATAGTTTCTCTACAGCTCAGCAACTCTGGGATCGCAGTTCCAGTATCTGAGGGACTTCAGCCCTGCCGAGCATATCAGCTCACTACTGCCACCTCTGGTGGTTCTATTAACCTGTCTAATAAAAGTAATACCTGTGTCTGTCTCCGTACTCAAGCCTAGCCGGTGGTCCCTCTCAGGATATCCTTCTGGGGGCGCAGTCATCTGCCATCGGCCCAAGGATTCACCTATCTACATTCCTCTACAGCTGAGTGTCCTCTGCAAGCACTCTGCTGGTAACAGATTGCTACTCCTTCTCCATCAGGAGTCTTCAGCAACAAATTTATATAGATTGCTAGTCTACAGTCTAAATCCTAACAGATTGTTTACTACTCCTTCCATAGGAAGCCAAAGCATACAAGTTTGCTAACTTCATGCTCTACATAGAGCCGATACTACAGCTTGCTAATTCCCTAGCAGGTTCACTACAGATTGCTAACTCCTCTCTTCTTGAGGAGTAGAGCATAACAGATTGCTAACGCCGCAGTCTAACTAACAGCAGATTCATAACAGATTGCTAAACTCCTCCTCCTCAGGAGTCAATCTACTCGGCTTGCTACCTCCTATCTGATTGCTCTGCCTACCAGGCATCAGATTCATAACAATTGTGTCATCAATTGGAAGAATTAGTTGAATATCGTCTGCATAAATCATGATGTTTCAAAATGGCGCTTTCAAAATGATGATGTTTCAAAATGGCGCTTTCCTCAAATTGAGTTTTTAGCGATGCATCTTGGTCAAGAGAATGCAGTGCCCCTGACAAAGATATCCATTTGAAATGCCAGCATTGGGTTGCTCTTATGGTTTTGACTGGCAGTCCTTTGTGGTGCAAATACAGATTTGTTTTTAATTGCATACAAACATCTCTAAAAAAATGCTAGTTTCAAGCGCTATATAGTGGATTGCTATGATTTGATATTAGGCTATCTACTAATCCTATGGCATGATTCCTAGGAACCTTTGATCATAAAGCCATTTCTGAGCGTATTCATTGTACACTATAATTTCTATATAGTTTGTATTGATGGTGACACTTTTATCCACTGAGCAATTTTTTCATGTATTGGTTATTTTACTTGTTACTCTGGTTATACTTGTTAGCATTGTTACAATTCTACCACTATGAGTCCAACTCCTTGCAAGCAGGTATTCAGTTAAGAACATTAAGACATTAAGAAAGAGGCATGAGGAGAAGATCAAGATGGTGGCATGAGCAGACACATTCAGCTGCTCCTTCATATTTCTACACATACCCATTTCTCCTTTTTTCCTCTCTGGACAAATGCCGCAAAAGAGGAAGGACAAGCGAAACTTTTTCTTTCTGAGCCTTCGCACCCCATGGATCAGCAATCCATCTTTGAATATGCTGTCTCCACCCCAGACCAGTGAGCTTCAAGCCCCATTGGCGAGACAGAGAGAGAAGCAATGCCATCACTGGAGGAAGTCTCACTCAGCCTGCTGGATATTCGACCTCTGCTACCTGAGTCTGTCCAGAGGGATGCTAACTCAGTATGGGCACTTGATGATTTCACTGCAGCCACCCATATGGAGGGAGTTGTCGGCATCTTGTCTGGTGTGGGGACGAGTTCTTCATTAGCTCTGCTCCCTTGTCATGTCGCAGAGGAAGCAATGCTGTTGGTGATTCCACGTTGGAGATGTTATCGGAGCAGAGTTTGTTGGTGGCTGATGCCATATCTGAAGGTGAGCGCATTTCTTCTCAAGTCTTTTCAGTGATTGTTTAACTGGCAGTGGTTACTTTGGAATCGCTGTGATATTTGATTGTAAATTTATCCCTGGCATCTAGTGACTATTCCATGTGGTTGGAGGCTCTTTCCCAGAAGATGGACAACGTTGCTTAGGATTACCAGAGAATTCTCCAGGAACATTTGGAGACCATATGTTAAGGGTCTACAAGCAGTGAACCCAATGATTATTCGTGAGAGTTATTCCCTTTCTAGGAGACTGGAAATTATGGAGAATCAACTTAGAAATTTAAATTTTTGATTTAAAATTTCGCCTAATGCTTATGAACTATTTTTTTTGAAGTTTTGAAGATTCTAGCTGAAAGAATTCCTACCCTTAACAGAGTTTTTTTTCTTCCTTATAAACTGAGTCCTAACTAATTGGATCATTCTCAAACAATTGTAGACTTCTTGGAAAACTCTAGTATTGAAGTAGCTGAAAGGTTTATAATGCTTGTTTCTTTTTTGTATGAGCATGATTTAAGTTATGTGATGAAGTCTTATTTTCAAAATTGAAATGTTCTTTTCTGGGTGGCTTAGTCAGGATATATCCTGACTTAGCTAAGGTAACGCAAGAATGATGCAAAGGTTTCCTGGCTATGTGCCGTGAAGTTATTGCTCTTGGCACAATGATTCTTTTGCAATATCCATGCAATATCCATGGTAGCATGTCAAATTGAATGCTAATATGTTTATTTTCTTTGCTCCTTAACAATTGAAGAAATTTCTAAATGCTAGAGTGGTAAATTTTATTTGAGTTACAATTTGGGGGTCATAACTCTCATACTGCTTATTGTTATATAAATAATCTTTGTTTCTTATGTTTCCTTTGTACTTCTCAGTTCTCTGACCTCCCCACCTATTTTGTTGGTCTTTTAGTGAGAGAAAGATTGTTTAGGCAGTTTAGTTTATACTGCTGTAAATATTTTTCTTTCTTCTTTTTTTTTTTTCATGTCTTGTTTCTCTCATGGTTACTGTGCAAAAGTTTATTCTTTGTATGTTTTGAAAAACTTTAATAAACAGAAACATAAAAAAAGAAAGCGGCATCGTTTCTCACTTACAGTGAGTTGGGGGATATTGAATCTACTTGGTTTGAATATATGTGATTAAACAAACATCTAATTAGAGAAAAACTTCATAATGCTATGCTTGTTGAATAGATCAAACATTGAATGATTCCAAAAGGATTACGTGTGCAGAAGGGCCCAGTGTTATTCACTGATAATCAAGAGTTTTTAAATCGCTGGCCAGCCATCTTAAACAAGTGTGGTCTTGATTTAATGTTAAAAAGTCGATTTCATCTTTTAACACAAATATCTCAGAAGCACTAGTTCACTCAATTAAACAACATTATGCTCTGTCAATGTTTGATTTAAAAGTGTTTGAGTTTCAGAAGACTTTAGATCAGGAGTTCCTAACCTTTTTGGGAGCATGAACCCCTTTTTAACCTCCAAAAGTTTTGTGGAACCTCACATTTTCTCTTTACTTTTTACATACATAC
Organism: Rhinatrema bivittatum; assembly: GCF_901001135.1. Taxonomy (NCBI): domain Eukaryota; kingdom Metazoa; phylum Chordata; class Amphibia; order Gymnophiona; family Rhinatrematidae; genus Rhinatrema; species Rhinatrema bivittatum. Next base: position 131,502,913 of record NC_042616.1, on the reverse strand, counting down.
ATATGCCAAACATGGAAAGTATATTAATGTAATTACAAAGAAATAACAGGAAGAGAGAATCGAGACTGCTTGTGTCATAGACCAATTAGGCCATACGTTGTAGGGACATAACCATGACAGTCACAATCCAACTCTCGGGAGGGGGATGGAAGGGTAGCCGTAATGCCACCGAGGAAGCCCCAGCCTAAAAGGGGTAAGGAGGGATTGAGGCTGCCTACACTGCGGGCCAATTAGGCAATGCATGTACAGTTTGGGGCACTACCACAGCAGCCACATTCAAAGAAAAGGCCTGGGTGACTCCCCATCAGGCACGCTTATTGCCATCTCCTTTTGGGCTGTTCGGCTCCTGATCCTCCCACTCTACTCCTGTACAAGAGTCCAGCTGGATTTCTTGACCTTGATCTATCACAGTGTAACTGGTCCCCAAGTTGGATGCTGTATCCTTCACTTTGGGGTGATACGGGTCTGGGTTCAGCCTGGACGGGGAGAAAGAATTATCTTCTGGGGCCCTCTGGCGTACCTATCCACTCTTTACTCTCTATGCTCACACTGAAGGTAGAGGACCTCCAACAGGTGCCAAGCAGATCAGAGAAGGAGCAATGAAAGCAATAACAGTAGCAAGGGTGGGAAAATCAGGACTAACACTCTCAGGAGTCCAAGCATGGTCTTTACTGCAACGTAAACAAAATAATCCAAGCCACAATTCCAAAAATACAAAATAGCATCAGAAATATTAATAGCAATGAAAATGATTGTTAGTTTGTCTTCCTTAGGTGTTACCTCCCTTCTCACTTCTCTTGCACCATTATCCATGGAGAAAAACTACTCCTTTTGCAAGGTTGAAAAACTAGAATGAGGTTCCAACATAAAATAAATCAGCAAACAGAAGAAAAACCCCAAGCATAAAAAACTGCAAGACAACTGTCCCCACATACAAAACATCTAATTTCAATTGGTCCAAGTTTCAACTTTTCTTCAAACTGGAAAAAACTGTATCACTACCTTTGAGTCCTGTTATGGTATCACTACCTTTGAGTCCTGTTACGCGTGCCACCCGTGGCAGACCTGTGGCGCGGTCCTCTCACCTTCTTGCATGGACTCCAGCTCCTGGTTCCTCTTCACTGGTGGCGGTGAGCTGCCAGCTCTGACCTCGGGTCGCCTCCGGTGCCTCCGGCTCTGCCATGGTCCCCAGTATTGCCAGCCAAGATGCCCCTGCTCGTTGGGCCTCTCCGCGTGGCCCATGGAGAGACGCCGCCATTGGCACCGCACCCCTCCCTAGGCATGCGGATCGCTAATTCTTTTAAAGGGCCCGCGGCGGGAACTTGGCCATGGCCCCGGATGCTGACGTCAGACTCTTCAGCATATATAAGCTCTGGCCTCGCTCCATAGTGTTGCCTTTGCAACAGGTCTCCTTGTACTCCGAGTAATTGTTGCTGATAGAGAATCATCTCTATGTTGTGTTCTTGACTCCTGTGGTTCCCGGTTCCTGTCTTCCTCGTTCTTGCCCTGTCTATGGTTTGGACTGACTCTCTGGATTTCGACTCTGCTTTTTTTGACTACTCTTCAGCCTATCTCCAGCCCCAGTCCTCTGCTACGCCTGACTTCTCTTTAGCTTATCTCCAACCCCGGACCTCTGCTACGCCTGACTACTCTTCATCCTATCCCCAGCCCCGGACCTCTGCTACGCTTGACTAAGCCTGCTTTCTCCTTGCCCTGACCATTGCCTTGATTGACTACGCCTGCCTTCTCTGTGGCCTGACCATCCCCTTGATTGACTACGCCTGCCTTCTCAGTGCCCTGACCATTGCCTTGATTGACTATGCCTGCCTTCTCCATGCTCTGACCATTGCCTTGATTGACTACACTGCAGATTTCTTCACGTCTAGAATTATACACTGCTTGCCATGACCTCCGCTTGCTGCCGGCTCCGATCCCAGCCTGTCAGTGACGCTTCCTCTAGCCTATTCCCTGGACATGGACTTTCAAGGCTCCGGCCTTTCTTTGCTTAAGTGCCTCCAGTTACTTTCCGTTCCATTGGCGCCTGAGTTCCTGTACCGAACCAAATCCAGGGTAGGGCTACGCCACCTATCGACTGCTGTCTCTGGGCTGAATCACCTTTCTTTCCAAAGCAACCTCCAGGCTCACCTAAGTCTTGCCGGCCCTGGCACCCAAAGGCTCAACCTGCAGGGAATGAGGGCTGGTATAGGTGAAGCTCCAGCGGCATCTATCTTCAGCCCACTCCACCTACTGATGGTGGGGACTCGTAGGTCCCTACCTATGGGTTGCATCAACCCCACCTCAGCCCAAGGGTGCACCTCTGATGCAACAGATTGCAAAGGCCATGGACTCGGTGGAGCCGCATGCCCTTCAGGCCATCCCAGGCCTGGCCTCCAAGATACAAGAACAGCAGCAGTTTCTTGAGGCACTGGCCTCCTCCATGGATCGTGTTCATGCCTGGCTTGATGCTCTTACAAATAATCCAGTTCCTCTTCCGGCTCCTCCTCATCCACAGCCATCTCCATCGATGCCTCGAGCCTTGTTGGTACTTCCAGCACCCCCACGCTTCAATGGCGACTTCAGACTCTGCAGAGGGTTTATAAACCAATGTTACATGCAATTTGCACTGCAGCCTTCCGTCTTCCAGATCGAGTTGACTAAAGTCATGTTTATCCTATCCCGCTTTGAAGGGAAGGCGCTGGCCTGGGCTTCTCCCCTGTGGGAACGCTCGGACTCTTTACTGAAAGAACTGGCTCAGTTTGTGGCTGTATTATGATGGACCTTTGGTGATCCCGGGCGACATGCCATGGCAAGCACCAGCTTACTACACCTCCATCAAGGTCAAAGAAGTCTTTTTGATTATACCATTGAGTTTCGGACTTTGGCTACTGAGCTTGCTTGGCAGGAAGATTGCCTCCATGCTATCTTGGATGTACTCTCCCCATAGCTGAAAGATGAGCTGGCTGCATGGGAGCAGCCTCTTTGGAGGACCTTATAGACTTGGCAGGCCAAATCGACCATCGTCTTCAAGAGCGTCACCAGGAGAGTTGGATGCCCAAGAAGCCTTTGCGGGCTTGTTCCCATTGACCACCTATTACCAACCCTGCTCTTGGCAGTGATACTAGAGTAGTCAAGAAGGAAGAGCCTATGCAGTTGGGTCATGGGCGGCTGACACCGGACGAGCGCCTCCAGTGGAGACAAACTGATCTGTGTCTGTATTGCGGAACACCTGGCCACCATCTACAGACTTGCCCTATCCATCCGGGAAACACCTTGGCCGAGTTCAGTAGGGGTCCTGAATTTGGGTGCAATTTCTCTGGCCCCTCAGTTATCTGTACCAGCTACTCTGATCTGGGATTCCCGGTCATTCCTGGTTCTTGCTCTGGTAGACTCTGGAGCAGGAGGTAATTTTATTCTCAAGGACCTTGTTCAGCTTTTGAGCATAAAGACCTGCTCGCTTGACACATCGCTATGCAATGCTTCTACAGAGAGCTGTTACCCGGCTGAATTTCCTTGATTACGGAACCTGTCCAGTTATGCACTGGGGCCTTACATACCGAGGAACTTGAATTACTAGTATTGGAGAAATCCATCCAACCCTTAGTGCTTGGACTTCCTTGGCTACAGAAGCATTCTCCCCAATTCAACTGGGGTTCCTTGCAACTGGTGGAGTGGGGTCCCGCCTGATACCAGTCCTGCCTCCAGAAAGTGATACCATCTCCTGTTGTCTCTTTGGCTACTACGTCCTCTGGCATACCTGCTCCATATGCAGCCTTTGAGGACATGTTCTCTAAACAAAAGGACGACCTCCTTCTGCCTCTCTGAAGGATTGATTGCCCAATCGACCTCTTTCCAGGAACCATGTCACCTTGAGGACGCATCTACCCTCTGTCTCTGACCGAGACGAAGGCAATGATGGAATATATCCAGGAAAATCTCGCGAAGGGATTCATTTACCCGTCTATGTCTCCCACTGGGGTGGGATTCTTTTTTGTGACCAAGAAAGATGGGTCACTTAGGCCCTGTATTGACTACCATGGCCTGAATGCCATCACCCATAAGGACAAATATCCCTTGCCATTAATTTCTGAATTATTTGACCGCCTCCAGGGTGCCTCCATATTTACGAAGCTGGACTTACACGGGGCGTATAATCTAGTAAGAATCCGTCCCGATGACATTTGGAAAACTGCCTTTAACACCTGGGATGGGCACTACGAATACTTGGTGATACCCTTTGGCCTCTGTAATGCGCCCACAGTGTTCCAACGAATGATGAACGAAATCTTCAGAGACCTACTGTACACAAAAGTAGTGGCTCATCTGGACGACATCCTCGTCTTTTCCAAAGACCTCGACACTCATCATACAAATCGTCCTCCAGCGCCTTCATGAAAACCATCTGTTTGCAAAATTGGACAAATGCCTGTTTGAGAAATCCAGTCTACCTTTTCTTGGCTATCTAATCTCTCAGCAAGGCTTCTCTATGGATCCAGCTAAGCTAAAGGGAATCCTGGATTGGACACAACCTATGGGTCTCAAGGCACTCCAGCGCTTCTTGGGATTCCTCAACTACTATTGTCACTTCATCCCACACTATTCTACCCTAGCTGCTCCGTTGACATCCTTAACCCGTAAGGGCCAAGACATGTGAAATTGGCCTCTTGAGGCCATTGCCGCCTTCCATCATCTGAAGGAAGCCTTTCAGAAGGTGTTCTGTCTGCACCATCCTGACCCGAATCGCCCATTTGTAGTCAAAGTTGACGCCTCTGCCATTGGGGCTGGGGCAGTCCTGAGTCAACGCACTGCCTCTGGTACCATAGTTCCCTGTTCCTTTTATTCCCGTAAATTCTCATCTGCAGAGCAAAATTACAGCTTTGGGGATCGTGAGCTGCTTGCCATAAAATTAGCTCTCGAAGAGTGGTGCCCGTGGCTAGAGGGTGCACAACACAAATTTACTGTGTTCACCGATCATAAGAATCTGGAACATTTGAGTCAAGCACAACATCTCAATGCCCTTCAAGCTCGATGGCCCTTGTTTTTCTCCAGATTCAATTTCGAACTTTGCTATCGCCCAGCCGACAAAAATCTCCAGGAGGATGCCCTATCATGATCCTTCAAGCCCGAAGACACTCCAGAAGAACCAACTCATTTAATCGACCCGGCCTGTATTTGCTTATCTGCCACTCATCCAGTTCCTGCTGGAAAGACGGTCATGCCCCGATGACTCCGAGATAGAGTTTTCCGCTGGGCGCATAATTCCAAATTCGCTGGTCACCCACGATGAGCACAAACTGTGGCACTGCTCCTGCCGTTCTTCTGGTGACCTACTATGGTCTCTGATGCAAAAGTGAACGTCGAATCCTGTAACATATGTACACAGCATAAACCCCCAGTTGGGTGACCTTGGGGTCTTTTACAACCACTTCCAGCACCTGAAGAACCGTGGACTCACCTGTCTACAGATTTCAAAGGGTCACACCATAATATGGGTCACCATAGATCGATTTTCTAAAATGGCCCATTTTGTACCTCTACCGGGCCTACCATCTGCTCCAGAGCTAGCATGATTATTCTTCCACCATATCTTCAGACTGCATGGCATACCCACGGACATTGTTTCAAACCGAGGTCCTCAATTTGTTTCCAAGTTCTGGCAATCCCTCTGCCGGAAATTTGGTATTAACATCAGCCTTACGACCGCTTATCATCCCCTATGTCTGCCTTCTCTGTGCCCTGACCATTACCTTGATTGACTATGCCACAGATTTCTTCACGTCTAGAATTCTACACTGCTTTCCACAACCTCCACTTGCTGCCGGCTCCGATCCCAGCCTGTCAGTAATGCCTCCTCTAGCCTATTGTTATGAACACTGCCCGTGGGTTCCCCCGCGAGCAGGCTCCTCACCTTTTGCTGCTGCCTGACGTGGCATGGAGCCGCCGAAGTTGGGCCTTCCCGTGTGGCCAGAGCCGCGGACTGTCTTGCCTCCATCGTGGCATGGAGCCGCTGAAGTCGGGCCTTCACCGCAGCCGTGGACTTTCCCACGCTGCCTGCCTCTTCTTTGCGGCTGGAGCCGCTGCCGACGTCCCTGCCATCTTCTCAGCCGGAGGCCACAAGCCCCAACCTGGATTGGTGGCTGGAGCCGACTCCGGGGCCTTCTGCAGCGGCTGGAGCTGCTGCCGTCTTCGGGGGCCTGCCTTTAGGTTCTGCCCTGCCTCTCTTATGCTGACGTTAGTGCAGGGCCGCTGTCCACGGTCCTGTACAGCCTGTTTCCTGCTTATGCTAGGCGCATGGCCGCGCCTCTCTTCTATATTTAAAGGGCCCATGGCCGGATATGCCCTGGGCCCCACCTAGTGACTATTTCCTGTTGCAGCCCTATAAAAGGGCTGGTCGTGCCATTGTTCTTTGCTTTGCATCAGAGTGTCTTCAGTCCTGGAGGCTCCTGCCTGCCAGAGCTCCGTCAGGTCTTCTGTCTTCTTCGTGGAGCTCCTCGCATCATCTCGTCTTGTTGTCTCATCATGCCATGTCTTCATTGCCTGAGGTCCCCGTCCAGGTGTCTTGGTGTCTCATCTCTGGAAGTCTCGCTTCCTGGTGTTCTAGCCCTCCTTGGTATTCGTTCTTGCTCTGGAGCCTTCTGTTCTGCCGGCTGTGGATCTCCTGGTGACGCAGCTTCGTCATGGGAGATTCCGGCAGTGGACTGGTGTCCTGTGCTCCTGAGCCATCCTGCCAGCCTTTGTGGTGCTTCGGATGACATCTGGCTCTGTCGTCGAAGTTCTGCCTCGGCTGGATTCTTCCCTGCGCTTGTCCCACTCTCCGCGTGGTCCGTGACCAGCCTCCTCAGGCTGTGTAGGGTGCGCAGTGGGACAGGGTGGTCCGCGACCAGCCCATTGGGTCCGCCCATGAAGGTGGGCTGAATAGGGTGCCCTGAGAGACAGTGCCAATGTCTACCTGCCCAGCTTCTCGTCTCGTCTGGACTTCGTCAAGTTCCTCGTCTTGCCTCTGATGCCATTGCATCAGCCTTGGTGTCATGTCTTCAACAGCCCTGGTGTCATGTCTTTGCTTCAACCCTCATCTGTGATGCCTTCACATCAACCTTGGTGTCATGTCTTCGTGTCAAGGCCTCTGTCTGCCCTCATCCTCAGGCCGGCCTGCTGCTCCATGCCTATCCAAGCGGCAGGTCTGAAAGGGCTTGGAACAGTCGGAGGACTGTTCACCTGCCATCATCTTGTTGTTGGCAATGGGCTTGCAGGATCGGCAGAGGGTAAGACCGTATCTCTGCCATCCTGGGACACGTCACCAACCCTCGGTTCGGTCCTGGATCTATCTGGGGTCGAGCTGAGGTCCAAGGGCACACTAAAACACCCCCTTCACAACAGCTATTCCCTGGACGAGGACTTACAAGGCTCCAAGTAACTGGAGGTGCTTTGCTTAAGCACCTCCAGTTACTTTCCATTCCATTGGTGCCTGAGTTCCTGTACCGAACCCATTCCAGGGTAAGGCTATGACACCTATTGACTGCTGTCTCTGGGCTGAATCACCTTTCTTCACAAATCAACCTCGAGGCCCACCTAGGTCCTGCTGGCCCTGGCACCCAAAGTCTCAACCCGCGGGGAACGAGGGCTGGTATAGGTGAAGCTCCAGTGGCCTCTATCTTCAGCCCACTCCACCTGCCAATGGTGTGGACCTGTAGGTCCCTACCTATGGATTGCATCAACCCCACCTTGGCCCAAGGGTCTACCTCCGATGCAACAGTCCTTGTATTAAGAGTATCAAAAACTTCTTACCCGGACTTCTTCACATCACTCAGCAATCAGACTCTTGCTTCAAATCTTTACTTTTCTTCAAACTTGTCAAGTCAAAGTCCAAAAAATCCTTTAATCCAATCTCTTCCAATATATCAAAATGCAAACTGATGAGCAAAGGCCCACCCAAAAAGTACTCAGCACTCCCCTTTTTGAGACCCTGTGGAAGTCCCAAAACAACAGACATGGACATTATTTAAAAATACCAATTTAGAAGTACAGTCCAGATGTATTCCACGTGTTAAGAAAGGTGGAAGGAAGGCAAAACAATTACCGGCATGGTTAAAATGTGAGGCGAAAGTGGCTATTTTAACCAAAAAAAACATCCTTCAAAAATTGGAAGAAGGATCCATCTGAAGAAAATAAAAAGCATAACCATTGTTATGTTAAGTGTAAAACACTGATAAGACAGGCTAAGAGAGAATTTGAAAAGAAGTTGGCCATAGAGGCAAAAACATATAATAAAAACTTTAAAAAATATATCCAAATCAGAAAGCCTGCAAGGGAATTGGTTTGACCGTTAGATGATAGAGGGGTTAAAGGGGCACTTAAGGAAGATATGGCCATTGAGAAAAGACTAAATTAATTCTTTGCTTCTGAGGATGATTTGAAGATACCAGTTCCAGAGATGGTTTTCAAGGATAAGGATTCAGAATAACTGAGCCAAATCACTGTGAACCTGGAAGATGTAGTAGGCCAGATTGACAAACTAAAGAGTAGCAAATCACCTGGACTGGATGGTATGCACCCCAGGGTTCTGAAGGAATTAAAAAATGAAATTTCAGATCTATTAGTTAAAATTTGTAATCTATCATTAAAATTATACATTATACTTGAAGACTGGAGGGTGGCCAATATAACCCTAATGTTTAAAAAGGTCTCCAGGGGTGATCTGGGAAACTATAGACTGGTGAGCCTGACTGCAGTGCCAGGAAAAATAGTGGAAACTATTCTAAAGATCAAAATCATAGAGCATATAGAAAGACATGGTTTAATGGAACACATACAGCAGGGATTTACCCATGGGAAGTCTTGCCTCACAAATCTGCTTCATTTTTTTGAAGGGGGTTATAAACATGGATAAAAGTGAACCAATAGATATAGTGCATTTAGATTTTCAGAAGGTGTTTGACAAAGTCCCTCATGAGAGGTTTTTATGAAAACTAAAAAGTCATGGGATAGGAGGCATTGTCCTTTCGTAGATTACAAATTGGTTAAAAGACAGGAAAGAGAGAATAGGATTAAATATGAACATTGTCTATCAGGTGTGGCAGGATGGGAAAAGATCAAAAACCACTGCTCTAAGGATCCGTCGTGTTTATCCCATGCCCTTTTGAATTCATATACTTTTTTCATCCTCGCCATCTCTCCTTAGAGGATATTCCAGTCATTCACCACTCTGTGAAGAAATATTTCCTGATGTTGGTTCTGAGTCATTCCCCCTGGAGTTTCATTTTGTGAACCCTAAAGAAAAGGTTCGAGATTTGTGCATCATTAATACTTTTCAGGTATCTGAAGATCTGTATCATATCTCCCCTGCAGGGGAGATATCATATCCTCTCCTCAAGCATATACATATTTAGATCCTTCAGCCTCTCCTCATAAGTCTTCTCAAACAGAACTCACACCATTTTGGTTGCCTTTCTCTGAACCATTGCTATCCTGTCTCTATCCTTTTTGAGATATGGTCTTCAGAAATGAACACAGTACTCTAGGTGAGGCCTCATTAAAGACTTAGTAGTTATACTTCTCTCTATGCAGCCCAGCATTCTTCTGGCTTTAGCTGTTGACTTGTCACATTGCTTTGTTGCCTTCAGATCACCAGACACTATTACCCAAAGGTCCCTCTCCTGGTCTGTACATATTGGGGTACAAAATGCAGCGGCCCGTATACTCACTAACACACACCTCAACGATCACATTACGCCCACACTTCAGTCCTTACACTGGCTACCGGTCGCATCTAGGATCATATACAAATCACTTACCCTTATACACAAGTCCATTCATAATCAAGATATGCAGTGGTTCTCCGAACATTTTTCATTCCATAAGACAAACAGACCAACAAGAACACATCACCAGGCCAAACTCCAGACACCAACACCCAAGCTCACCAAACATGTTTCCACTAGAGAACGCTCACTTACTATAGCAGGAACCGTATTATGGAATAAAATGCCTACTAATCTGCGCCAGGAGCCCTGCCATAGGAAATTTAAACAAAACCTTAAAACCTGGCTGTTCAAACAAGCATACCCATAATTAACACTGCCCCCCTTTTGAACTGCTAAAAACTTCCCTCTTGACCCATACCAAGATCCCCTAACATCACTGATCATTTTACCTACATCTGTCCCATGAGAATAAATTCACTCACTGTATATTTATCCCAATTAAAATATATATATCCAATGTAATGTAAATGTTTACTATATAAATATCTTCTAGTTATGCTTGTCACATTTGTTCTAAATGACTGCTCTCTAAGTATTTTTATTGTAAAGCTTATTGCTGAATTATGGTTCACTGTAAACCGAGGTGATGTTCTGAACGTGCCGCAGTATATAAAAAAAATCTCTAACTAAATAAATAAATAAACAAATAAATAAATAAAAAACAATTTAAAAAACAGCACGCGCGCGTACTTTTGTTCGCGCACCAGGCGCAAACAAAAGTATGCCGGATTTTATAAGATACGTGCGTAGCTGCGCGATCTTATAAAATCCGGGGTCGAAGCGTGCAAGGGGGTGCATGTTTGTGCAACTTGCGTGTGCCGAGCCCTGCTCGCATTGCCCGTTCCCTCTGAGGCCGCTCCGAAATCGGATCGGCCTCGGAGGGAACTTTCCTTCCGCCTCCCCCACCTTCCCCTGCCTTCCCCTATCTAACTCACCCCCCAGCCCTACCTAAATCCCCCTACTAACCTTTATCCGTGAAGTTACGCCTGCCTCCGGGCAGTCGTAACTTACGCGTGCCGGCTGTCTGCTGCCGCGGCAGGCCCCGACACAGGCTGCTGTGTCGGGGCACTTGGCCACTCCCCCAGGCTGCCCCCATGCCCCGAAAACACCCCCAAGCTGACACCACGCCCCCTGGCCATGCCCCCGACCGTCCCTTTTTGCAAGCCCCGGGACTTTCGTGCGTCCCGGGGCTTGCACGCGCCACCGAGCCTATGAAAAATAGGCTCGGCGCGTGCAGGGTTTTTTTTTTAGGGTTACACGCATAACTTATGCGCGTAACCCTTTTAAAATCCAGCCCATAAGTCTTTTGTCCCCCCCCCCCATCACATACAGATCTTTTGGGTTACTGAACCCAAGGTTCATGACTCTGAAATTCTTGGCACTAAATCCCAGCTGCCAAATTTTCAACCACTCATCAAGCTTTCTGAAATCATTTTTCATTCTCTTTACTCCTTCAGGCATGTCCATTCTTTTGCAGATCTTAGTATCATCCACAAAAAGACAAACTTTACCCTCTATCCCCTTGGCAGTGTCACTCATGATGATATTAAATAGTACTGGTCATTAAACCGATCCTTGAGGTACTCCACTTAACACTGTTCTCTCTTCAGAGAAGGCTCCATTTACCATTACATGCTGTCTCCTGCCAGTCAACCAGTATATAAACCACTCCACCACCTTGGTGCCCACTCTCAAGCTTCTAATGTTGCGGAGGTGGACCCTTAGCCCGAGGTGGAGTTGATGCTACCCATGGGGAAGCCCCTACAGGTCCCCACCATCAGAAGGCAGAGCAGAACGGGAAACGGAGGCTGACTGGAGCTTCGTCAATACCAGTCCTCGTTTCCCACAGGTTGAGCCCTTGGGTACCAGGGCTGGCTGGTCTTAGGCGGGCCTCCGCCTAAGACCAGGTCAGGTCAGGTCAGGTACAAGCTGAAGTCAGGGCAGGTGGCTGCAGACAAGGTCAGGACCAAGCAAGGGTCAGAGCCAGGGAATCTTTCCAAGGCGTGGTCAGGAACAAGCGAGGGTCAAAGCCAGAGAATCTGTCCAAAGCATGGTCAGGAACAAGCGAGCGTCAAGCCAGAGAATCCGTCCAAAAGTGTGGTCAGGAATAAGCGAGGATCAAGCCAGAGAATCTGTCCAAAGGGTGATGATGAAACAGGAAGCTGGAACTGAAGCACAAGGACTGGAACTATGTCAGGAACAGGAACAGGAACGAGCAGCAACTTAGAACACGACTGGAAGCATGGAAACCTGTTGCCAAGGCAAAGACCAGATGGTGGAACCTGCCTTAAGTAGCAAGGCCTGGAGACATCATCATCCGGGGCCGCGGGAAGGTTTTCCACCACGGCCCCTTTAAAGTTGGGGAAGGCGTGTGCGCATGCGCGCACAAACTACGTGGTGGCGGCTAAAGAGGAAGGGTCAGGTCTGGGACCTGGGCATCGGGGTGAGTAGAGCCGGTGGCAGGCCTGCCACTGCCGGGATATGCAACAGTACCCCACCCTTTATGTCCCCCTCTTGGAGGTCTGGGTTTGCCCGGATGGGCTTGGTGGAACCACTGAAGAAGCCCTTTATCCAAGATAAAGCTGGTTCCCAGGAATTTTCTTCAGGGCCGTACCCCTCCCAAGAGAGGAGCTACTCCCAATGGTGGCCTCTCCTCTGGATATCCAAGACATCTTGAACTCGATAGATCGTGTCGGTCTCCGAGATGACTTGAGAATGTACAGGAGCCTTACGGGAAGGCCAAGAGAGCACTAGAGGCTTGAGTAGTGAGACATGAAAGGAATTGTGTACTGCCAACGAAGGTGGCAGACAGAGCTGGTAGGTCACTGGGCCAATGCATTGAGTAACCAGGAAAGGCCTGATATACCTGGGAACGAACCGCTGGGAGGGGAGCTTCAAATGAATATGGCGGGTGCTCAGCCATACTTTGTCACATGGTTGGAATTCAGGAGCAGGTCTGCGAAGGGCATCCAAGGATTTTTTGGCACATGCGGTCGCTTGGCACAATTGTTGGTTCCTGCACGTCCATAAGGCCTGAAGGGCGTCCCCAGTTGCCTGGTCTGCTGGAGAAGGCACTGAGAGAGGAATAGGCAAAGGAGGCTGTGGCTGTCTCCTGTGGCTGCAGCGATGTGAGAATTATGAGAGAATTCAGCCCATGGGAATAGTTGGGCCCAGTTGTCTTGCTGGTCATTGGAGTAAGCACAGAGAAAGCACTTGAGGGAGCAGTTCATCTGCATAAAGAGTGCCAGTAGTGGGCGACAAACTGAGGCCCCCTATCGGAGGCAATGTCTACAAGTAGTCCATGGAGACGGAAACATGGAGGAAGAACAGACGTGCAAGTTCGGGCGCTGAAGGAAAGGCGGGAAGTGGCACAAAATGAGCTATCTTGGAGAACCTGCCATGATCACCCAGATGACAGTGTTCCCCATTGACATCGGAAGGTTCACCACAAAATCGGTGGACAGGTGAGTCCAGGGTTCTTCAGGGGCAGGTAAAGGCTGCTGCAGGCCCCACATAGGACAAGAATCTATGTACGCACATATATCAGAGGACTTGGTAGGCCACTAATAGTAGCACTGTAAGAGGGACAAAGTCCAAGCACGTCCAGGATGGCCAGCTACTTGAGAGTCGTGTGCCCACTACAGCACTTTTTCGCGAAGCCTGTGGGCACCACCGTTTTCCCTGCAGGTACAGTCATGGTGGCAGACAAAGAGATACAGGCAGGATCAATTATGTGGCGAGGCTCTTCTTGGGAGTCTTCGGGTTCGAAGGAATGAGACAGGGCATCAGCCCGGAGTTTCTTCTCGGCAGGACAGTATTGAAGGTCGAAGCCAAATCAGGTGAAGAATAACGCCCAGTGGGCCTGGTGAGCGTTTAAACGCTGGGCGTGCTGGAGATGCTCAAGGTTCTTGTAGTCTGTGAAAATTGTAAACCAATGTTGGGCACTCTCCAGCCAAGGGTGCCATTCCTTGAGAGCAAGTTTAATTGCAAGGAGTTCTCGATCCCCGATGCTATAATTTTGCTCCGTGGGGGAGAACTTGTGGGAATAGAAGGAGCAAGGGCGCAGGACCCCTTTTGGAGAGTGCTGATTTAGCACTGCCCCAGCTCCAATGGTGGAGGCATCAACTTCAACAATGAAGAGGCGTTCGGGTCCGGGTGATGCAGGCTGGGCCCGAACAAGAAGGCGTCTTTCACTGCTTGGAAAGCGGCAAGCAGCTCTGGAGTCCAATTCTTCATATCGCTACCCTTATGGGTAAAGGCCGTGAGAGGTGTGACAACCAGAGAATAATTGGCTATGAAGTGGTGGTAGTGGTTGGTAAAACCAAGGAACCGCTGGAGAACTCGAAGGCCCATAGGTCAAGGTCAGTCTTGGATGCTTCGTAGCCTACCTGGGTCAATGGAGATGCCATGTCGGGAAATGATGTAACCCAGGAAGGGTAGACTCTGTTTTTCAAGCAAGCACTTATCTAGCTTGGTAAATAGGTGCTTCTCCCCTAGGCACTGCAGCACCGTGCGGACATCCAAATGATGGGTGGCAAGATCCTTAGAAAAAATAAGGATGTTATCTAGATAAGTGACGACCTTCACATAGAGGAGGTCGTGAAAGATTTCGTTGATCATGCGTTGGAACACTGCAGAGGCGTTGCAAAGGCCAAATGGCATCACAAGGTATTTGTAATGTCCATTTCTGGTATTAAACCCTGTCTTCCAGACATCTTCGGGATGGATATGAACCAGGTTGTAGGCTCCTCGCAAGTCCAGCTTGGTAAAGATGGTCGCCCCTTGGAGGCGATCGAATAACTCATTAATCAATGGCAGAGGGTACTTATCCTTGCGAGTGATGGCATTCAAGCTGTGATAGTTTATGCATGGTCGTAATGACCCATCCTTCTTGGTGACAAAGAAGAAGCCTGCACCAGCTGCCGACATGGAGGGATGGATTAAGCCTTTAGCCAAGTTTTCAGCAATAATAAACCATCTTCTCTGCCTGTTCCCTCTCTGCCATGCTGTAAAGCTTCTGCTGCTCTTATTTTATTCTTTGGCTGACCCACAAAATGTACAAAAGCATCAGAAAAAAGTGCCCGTAATCCATAATTACACCAGAGCGCACCAACACACCCTGCCACACAAATGCCAGCAATGTAGTAAAATAGCCACCAAACATGTGTTTTAACTTTTACTCCAGCCCTGACCCAGGTACTAAAAAACCTGCACAAAATAACAGGTGCGAACAGGCCTTCCTGCTAGCATGTCTCTGTGCATTGCCTGTTAATGCTAATAGCTTTGTTTACATGCTATATGCATGGGTTTGTGGCTAAACCAACCACATGTTTTTTTGCATGGGTTTTTTAGGGGCTAAACTCCTTTATTACATGCATGAGTAAAATCTGAACAGAAACCCATAGAAAAGACGTGGGTGGCTTATTACATTGGCCCCTATGTTTGGATCAAAAAGACTGGGTGCACTGGCTTGGAGTTTTTTAAGACTGCTGTTAGGAAATATAAACATTATTGGGGAGTAGAGGCATGCAAGGTGTTATGCAGTGGACCCTTGACCCGGAGCGAGAGGTCACCCACCTGAGGAAACTTGGTGCCCTTCGCCTCCGGAAGGTGGAAATCCTGGAGTAGCCAACCCCTCAGTACCCTTCGCAAGGCCCACAGCGATTCGGGTACAGGCCAAGGATAACCAGACACGCAGTCACGGTTCTAGGCATGGGTCAGAGTCCGATCCGGGTCCAGGCAGGCAGCAGGCAAAGCAAGGTCAGAGTCCAATCCGGGTCTAGGCAGGCAGCAAGTAGAGCAAAGTCAGAGTCCAATCCGGGTCTAGGCAGGCGGCAGGCAAAGCAAGGTCAGAGTCTAATCCGGGCCCAGGCAGGCGGCAGGCAAAACAAGGTCAGAGTCCAATCCGGGTCTAGGCAAGCAGCAGGCAAAACCAAGGTCAGAGTCCAATCCGGGTCTAGGCAGGCAGCAGGCAAAGCAAGGTCAGGACAAAGCAGGAGTCAAATTGGAAACGCCACAGCACAAACACAGCAAAGCACGGGACCAGTTTGTGAAGGCAACCCGTCCTTCACTGAGCAGCGTTTAAATCTCCCTCTTTGGCTGACGTCATCTTCCGGGGCCGGCCCCTACTCCGCGTCCCGACCCCTTTAAGGGGCGGAGCCAGCCGCGATCCTGCTGACGCTGCTCCTCGGGGGGAAGCCATTGCTGTGCCGTGGCCCGAGCGCCGCGGACCGCCGGAAGGGAGACCAGGGACGAGCCTGCCGGAGGAGGTAGGGGGGCCCGATCGTGTGCGGTCGCGATCGGGCCTCACAACACAAGGAAATGTAGAAGCAGATTAAAAAAAACAATTTAAAAAAGGTAAAAAAGATAGCTGGGAAGCTGGCTTGAGGAATGAAGTTAAAATCTTGAAAATATTGCAAGAATCATGCAGTGCTACTGATCCTGCCGTGATCGCTATCCAATATAAATTTCTAAACTTGTCTAATTATGTTTTAGGATTTTCTAAACTGTCCTGTTTAGTTAAAAGTACATTTCCTAGGATTCTCACAATCACATGACCAGTGATTAGTGGACAATGACTGCACAATGACTGCAAAATTGGGTGTGCAATGCCATGAGGATGAAGTAGGCTCAAAAGTGTGCCCTGAAATAAACAAGGTTATGAAACACTGTCTTGGAATAAATCTCTTACTGGGGAGTGTCAGGGAACAATACACTCTCCTGCTCTCTGTGACCTCATGTTGCATGTGCTAGCTACAGCAGGCCCTCTTACCCTCATCTGCCTGTTCCAGTGTCTGGCTCCACTTCCCTCGCGGCCATGGGCCACCACCTTTGACCTCAACCCACCGCCGGTGCTCCTGTTTCCGCGATGGTCGTCTGCGGTGATTCTTTCTTGGCCTTCTCGTAAGGTACTTGAATTATCTCATCTGATTGCTGAGTCTGATACCACTTACAAGGTCCATGAAGTCCTTGATGTCCACCGTAGGGGCCATTGGTGGGAATATCTCCTCTCATGGGAGGGTTATGGCTCAGAAGAAAATTCTTAGGAGCCAGTTCGTAACATCTTGGATAAAGGCCTCCTCCTACAGTTTCACCGTACCCATCCGAGCAAACCCAGACCTCCAAGAGGGGGGGGCGTAAGGGGGGGTACTGTTTCATGTGCTGGCTGTGGCAGGCCTGCAGCCAGGCCCTCTTACCCTCATCTGCCTGTTCCAGTGTCTGGCTCCACTTCCCTTGTGGCCATGGGCTGCCACCTTTGTCCTTGGGCCACCCCCGATGCTCCTGTTTCCGCGACGGACGTCTGTACTCTGCGGGGAGCCTCTCCATGTAGTCCGCGGGGGAGATGCCACCATCCTGCGCCGCGCTTCTCCCTGGGCACGCGTGCGTGCATCCCTGCTTCTTTTAAAGGGGCCGCGGCGGGAAACCAACCCGCGACCCCGGATGATGATGTCACTGGGTCCTGGTATATAAGGCTGGGCCCAGCCTCAGTTAGTTGCCTTTGCAACAGGTCTCCATGCTGGTCGTGTACTTTGTTGCCTCCTCTGGTGAATCCTTTGTATTCCTGGTTCCTGTCTCGTCTGTGTTCCTGATCCTGGTCGTGTTGCTCTTCTTTGTTCCTGTGTCCTGCGCTTACTCTACTTGTTCTATGGACTGACTCCTGGACCCAACCTCTGCTTTGTCTGACCACGCTACTGATCATCTTCTGGACCTGATCTCTGCCTTGCTCGACTATACTTCTCATTGTCTCCTGGACTTAACCATTGCCTTGCCTTGCCATTTCTCCTTACCTGCTGCCTGCCCTGACTCCGGCTTGTTCAATGATGCCTCTGCTATACTTAGTCTGGACTTAGCCTCTCAGGCTTTGGCCTGTTCTTACTCAGTGCTCCCCTGTAGGTCTCTCGTTCCATTTGGCGCCTGGGTCTCCGGGACTCTGCGTCGTCCAGTTTAGAACCTCCACTCCTACCATTGCTGTTTCCTGGCTGACCTCCTCCTCGTCCATCCAAAGACCTCGGACGGAGGCCCACCTAACTCCAGCCTGCTCTGGCACCCAAGGGCTCAACCTGCGGGGAACAAGGGCTGGTATTGGCGAAGCTCCAGCTGGCCTCCGTCAGTCAGCCAGCTCCACCTACTGAAAGTGAGGACCCGTAGGGCATGCCCTGTGGGTAGCGTCAACCCCACCTCGGCTCAAGGGTCTACCTTCTGCGCATAACTCATACATACAGCATTTGTGAAGATTCTGAGGTACATATTTATTTATTTGATTTCTATTTCACCTTTCAGGTACTTCAAAGCAGTTTACATTCAGGTACTGTAGCTAGTTCCCTGTCCCTAGATGACTCACAATCTTACAGGGTCATTCATCAAGCCGCATTAGGGCACTAATACCATTATATCATGATATATCATGTTTTATATGTGGGTATTATTTGAGTGTTGCTACTGCAACTCAATTGTATGTAAACCGTCTTGAAATGAACTTGAAAGTCGGTATATAAAGATGTATAAATAAATAAATAAATAAATAAATAAATATTTTGTATGTCATCGCCCAGATACCATCCTCTATTACAATGACCTTCTTTGCATGCAATTTGCGTGCATGAATAATGCAAATTCATGCAAAGAAGGTCATTTCTAGGAATGTGATGCAAATATTTTATTGCGGCCAACTGAGAAGGTGGTCAGCCATGATAAAAAACAATACTTCCCTGGTAAGTATTAGATGTCCAGCAGGAGGCCCGGGGCCTGCTGCACGTTTGAAGTGGCAGGGGAAAAAAAAGAAATAGCCACAACTAAATGTGGAGGTTGAGCAGGGCTCATTGCTGACCCCTGTTGCAACCTGATGCCCTGACTCCCCCAAAATAAAAAAAATGTTTACAATATGTGCGTGGTGGCAGCCCCTCTGATGTCCAAGTCCCCTGCCCCCTGCCTAAGCAATGCCCCACTCCCCCTGCCCCCCAATGGAGCAGCCTCTCTACCTGCTCCCCGGGCCTCCGATGAATCAGCCTCCCCGACAGTCAAAGCTCCCTTCCCCCACTCCCTAGCCCCCAGATCGAGCAGTCTCTTCCCCCCACCCCCTGAAAGAGCAACCCTCTCCCTCATCCCTGGCTCCTCCGACAGTCAAAGCCTACCCCCTGTCGCTCTAAAGGAGCAGCCCCCTCCCCCAGCCTCCTATTGGGTTTCCTCCTGCGAGAGGGTATTGTGGCTTCATGAATCTAGGGGTTAGTTTGTACTTGAGGCAAAGAAGGGAGAAGTGACTTACCGAAAGTTACAAGGAGCAGCAGTGTCTTCTCTGGTTTGCAGCCTGCTGCTCTAACCATAATAATAATAATAATAATAATAATAATATAGTTTCTTCCAAACAGAACACCATACTTAAGTATCTTGTGATCATAAAGTTATGGTACTGCTTTTAATAATCAATGACCAGGAGGCTCATATTAGAACATAATAGCACAACTGGAGGTTGTTTTTAAATTAAGATGGGAGTATATCATTCTTGACATAATTACAAATATTACAGCTCACATAACATTTAATTGGGTGATACAACAGAGTTCGGAGAAGAATTTGGGGAGAATACAGATACACAGAGTATTTAAAAGTCCCTCTTAACTTTGAGCCCCATAGTAAACATACTTTGAAACTGCTATATGGTCTCAGTAGGCACATTGCTTTCATGTTGAGGGGATATGGCTAAGCTCGCAGTACCGTACAATTATCAAGCATGACAGAGCTGAAGAGGAAACATCTGGTGGAAGGCTGCTGCCTGTCTCTGTTGCAAAGGGCTTTCTTTGATCTCCAGCTGGACTTGTCTATGGAGTTCTGCAGATCAATTAGTTAATGGGCCTTTCTTGTTGATATCCTATCAGCTGATTGCCTGGGACAGAATTAAGTTACATTTATCAAATGTTATCTTTTTTACAACTTTGGGCAATTTTTTTTTTCTTAGAATGACAATTATTAAACCAGTTTAGTGCTTTTCCCGGTTAATGATTTCCCTTCCTCCTTCTTTACCAAATTCATGCTGCTCAAATATAATGAAAAATTTTAAACAAGCAGTTCACCTTCTAGAATTTCATTTCCTATTATAATTGAGGCTGTGAAATAAGAACATAAGAAGTGCCATGCTGAGTCAGACCAATAGTCCACTGAGCCCAGCATCCTGTCTCTGACACTGGCCAGTCTGGGCCACTTGGAAGTATCTGGAAAAATCTTTGCTCATTCTGAGAGGTAGGAGGTGGCACTCCCTATGCCTGCCTGGCTAATAAATATTAATGAAAATATCCCCCCAAAACTTGTCCAAACTTTTCTTAAACTTATGTTTTAATTAAATCAGCTTCTTGTTTAAGTCTGCTGCTGAGTATTTCAGCAACTATAAAACAGTATATGTGTTGGTGTATGCATAAAACTGAAGTGAAAAAACAAACAAACAAACCAACCAAGGAGTATATTTACTAAGCTGTGTTAGGCATTTACCATGTAGTATTTACAAGACCACATGTTATTTTTCCCTAAATGAACAGCTTTGCATGCAAATTCTTTACAAATGCATGCAAGGTAGCTCATTACTAGCAAATTTATGGTAATAAAACATGGCTCACCTGAATTGCAAGCCACATTATTTTCATAAACCTTAGCTGTAACCTAGCAGCTGTAGCTAACTTCTCCTGAGACCATCAGGATGCTAATGAGTTTCTTAGAGGGAGCGAGTGGCCTGAATAAAGCTCCATCAAAGAGTAAAAAAAACCCCAGGGGTCTTGTGAGGCCCACCCTCCTGCTGCCTCTAGAGGTGGCCCCCAGGCACTAAATATATAAAAAAATAAAAAGTCACATGATGACTGCCCCACCCCCTTCCAACCCCAGCCCTTTGAAAATTTAACCCTCCCCCAATAACCAAACATCGCCCTAGGGCTCAGAACCACTCCCTTGTTCCCCCGGTCCTACTTAGCCATTCCTGGTGGCTAGTGGGCCCTGGAGCACCTACTAGGCTACAAGCCATGCACCATTGGAAGTAAAATGGCACTGGTTGGCTGCTTATGGACTTATGCCCCTGTAGACTATAAAGGCATAAGTCAATAAGTGACTGGATGGCACCATTTTTCTACAGATGATGCATGGCCTGTATGCTAGGGGTTGCTTCAAGACCCACTAGCAACCAGGTATGATCGGGAGGGGGAGGACGAAGGGATGGACTTGGTAGATGATGGTTGTGAGGCCTGGGGAGTGGGGGCTTGTAGGCCAGGGATGAGAGGAAGTCAAAATTTTCAAAGGCGTGGGATTAGGAAGGAGGGAGTGGGTCTGAGCTGTGTGACTTTTTTTTTTTTTAATTTTTGTTCCTTAGAGTCATCTTTAGAGGTGCCTGGGGGGTATTTTTTGAGACAGGGGGGTCTCACAAGATCCCCATGCTTTTTTTTTTACTCTTTGGAGGTCCTTTGTTTGGACCATTCAGGCCCTTTAACATGATGGCAGCCCCAGGTGAAGGGGCCACCATCGTGTGTTATTTTTTCAGGCAAAGTCACAGTAATTTTCCCAGCAATAATTCACCACTGGGAAAATACCATGGGTTTACTGAATACCACTGTTTAGTAAACCTCCACAAATGACCCTCTAAACTTGATGAAAAAGCATGTCTACCCAGTATAAACTATTTATGCCATTGGAAAGGCATTTACATTACAAACAGAGCATATTCTTACTCCAGAGACTTTCAAGAAAATCCTAAAAATAACAGCACATTTATAATTTGTAGAAGATAAACATTTTCTTGAATACATTTTCTAGGATTCAAAATCTAATTATGAGCTGTAGGTAATACTCTGTAACAGTGCATGCCATCATGAAGATTTATTATAAACCTTATTAAACAAAGTCACATAGAAGAGTGAAGTTTAGTAGTTTATTAATAATGAATTGCCTTTCTGTAACAGTAATCAAAATTATTTACATTAAATAAAAATGTTACATAAATAAAAATCAAACCAAATTCAAATAAAAAATCACATAAAATAACTAAATATCTAAAATGATTTACAATATAACATCCAAACAGATAGAAGAAAACAACAACCTACACTAGACAGACATTAAAATAATAGAAAATTTGCAAAGAATCTATTCTAGATACATGGATGTCTTCCAGACAAAAAAGTAATGGAAGGCTATTTGCAAACAATAGGATAGTTAATCTGTGAAAACCTGAACCAAAAGGTGCTTCTTAAGGGCTTTCCTGAATTGACTAAAATCCTTTGCAACACACAGGTCATTCGGAAGTGTTCAAAATTTGCTCACCATAATTATATGCTGTCATCCTGTTCAGCAAAAGATTAGGCCAAGTACATGTAATATTTTGTTTATTGTTTTCTCCTTAATCAAAAAGAGCATTTATATAGGGACTCCATTAGAATGCTTTTCTAAATCCACTATAACCCACCCATAATGTTAGGGCTGATAAAAATTCTTATAGATCCCTGAAAATCATTGTTGTAACTTTAAGTTTCCTCCATTTGCCCTTCCTTGGCCAAAATAAGTAAGAACCATGTCAAGAAAAAGTTAGAAGGGAAACCTCCTTCAGAGCTGAATCCTTTAGGGCAATAACTTGACATCACGGTTTTCCCCTTCAGCATATGTTCTCCTCTTCCCCCCCTCCCCCCCCCCCTAGTTGAGCACATCAACTCTTTTAACAGATAGGAAGAGGGGACCTGAACCTGATTTATGGGAAATATGCCATTGTTTTACCTTAATTCAAACAGGAGCGGAATTTACAATGACATACTTGATCTCCTAATCAATGGATGTCTGCCCTCAGTAGCTAGATTTGTTGTATGTTCTCAATGCATATCTACTATATGTGGGTAATTTTCAAAAGCAGGTATGTGTATAAAAGGGCTTTATGAAAATTAGCCTGGGGTTGTACATGTAAAGCTACACTGGGAAGCAAGTTCACGTTTACGTTTACACATACTTGAACGAGGTATTCCTGGGGGTGGGGCAACTATTTACATGCATAATTTGGATTTTTGAAAGTATGCTTGCAAATGCTTCCATGGCAAACAACACATAGGGACTATACAATCAAATTTCTCTAGAAATCCCTTTTGTACATACACATAGAGAAATATAACTTTGTATAATTAATGTGCAAAATATTTATTATTGAACATATAAACGCAATACATTTAAAATCAATGAAGAACAGTCACTCACTTACACACAATAAAATTCATACACTAATGACACAAAACAATGTATACAATTTATCACTTTAAAGTGCACAAGTGCCTCCAAAAATTTTTACAACAGATAGAAATACTTTTCTTCACAGGGTTTCCGATATTTTAATTAGGGTACTATGTACTCCCAATATTATTTATTTATCAAACTTCACTGTACTGAATTCACGCAGAGAGAAAGAGATTACTCTTTTCCTCCATCATCTGTTTCTCAAGTCCAACAACGGATCCTTGTTTCACCCGTGAACGGGCTTCATCAGGGACATATTATGAAATCACAGGTTGTGACCTATTCATTGTTTGTAAATACCTCACTCAAAAGCGATTTTCAATAAAGTATCACCATAACTTTCCTTATATAGCTTACAATGAAAGCCTTCAAAGCAGCGAAAAACGCTCTCACACAACGGACCAACCTTGAATGTCACAAAAAACGTTTTTTGTGACATTCAAGGTTGGTCCGTTTACATGAATTGATCCCGGTGTGGAAAGGGGGGGTTTCAGAGGTACTTAGTGAGTGAAAGGGAGGGTGAGCAGAGGGGACAACATTCAGTAACTTTGACAACTGAGGAGGGAAAGAGGGCAGAGGCAGAGAGGAGGCTAGCGCTACCCTCTGCCTTTTTATTTTCTAATCATATTTGGAGATGTTTGGGGGTTGAAGGGGGAGCACTCCCCGCTAATCTCTTTTTTATACATCAAGTGGAGTTTGGGCTATTAGGCCCACGTACACCATTTTTTTAAGGCCTATTGTCACGTAACTGGCTATATTCTTTTGAATATAGCCAGTTAAGGCTAAAGTTATCTGGCCAGACAACGGACCAACCTTGAACATCACAAAAAACGTTTTTTGTGACATTCAAGGTTGGTCCGTTGTGTGAGAGCGTTTTTCGCTGCTTTGAAGGCTTTCATTGTAAGCTATATAAGGAAAGTTATGGTGTTACTTTATTGAAAATCGCTTTTGAGTGAGGTATTTACAAACAATGAATAGGTCACAACCTGTGATTTCATAATATGTCCCTGATGAAGCCCGTTCACGGGTGAAACAAGGATCCGTTGTTGGACTTGAGAAACAGATGATGGAGGAAAAGAGTAATCTCTTTCTCTCTGCGTGAATTCAGTACAGTGAAGTTTGATAAATAAATAATATTGGGAGTACATAGTACCCTAATTAAAATATCGGAAACCCTGTGAAGAAAAGTATTTCTATCTGTTGTAAAAATTTTTGGAGGCACTTGTGCACTTTAAAGTGATAAATTGTATACATTGTTTTGTGTCATTAGTGTATGAATTTTATTGTGTGTAAGTGAGTGACTGTTCTTCATTGATTTTAAATGTATTGCGTTTATATGTTCAATAATAAATATTTTGCACATTAATTATACAAAGTTATATTTCTCTATGTGTATGTGCAAATGCTTCCAGGCAGGAGTAAATATGTGCACATATGCCACACAGGATTCCACATACACCTGCTAATTTTCAAAGCAGACATGCTTTGAAAATTAGGGCTGAAGTCTATGCATACTTTCTACACATAAACTTCATCCCTATGTGGGCCATTATGAAATTACTCTCTCTGGGTTTACCTAATCAAAAACAAAGCTGCACATGTTGAATTTCTGCTTGCAAGATATATGAATAAAAAAAAAGTTCAGTAACAATAATGAAAACAGAACATGTGGCTCCTGGGCAAAATAGACCAACAAAGCTGATGATTACTTTGATCACAAAACATCACTTGAATATACCTAATACCAGATATTAGACAGATACTGGGAAAAAGCAAGTGTACTTTGTTCTGAAAGTAACATGCTATGCAGCGCCCTTCACATGTATGGATATTACACTTCTCATAGTGCAAAACTCACTTTAGAAAATACAAGGTCATAAAATTAGACCACTATCAAAATTCTTACTCTAGCAAGACATGATTCTTCAATAAACAACCAATAAATGGGCTACACTGTGTAAGACTCCTCACCTCTGGTTTGGAGTACCTCCAGCATCATGCTGCATCCCAGGAACATGGGTGAACTTCCTGCAGTTGGGTTGATGTCCCATGCTCTGGTGATAATCTTTTTGGAAACAAAGTCAGAGAAACCTTTGCCCAAATTAAGGAGCAGCATGTAGCTATCCAGTCCCTACTGGGGGCACTGACCAGCACTGCTCCATCTAAACTGCCTGTGCGTGCATGCACATGTAGGTTGTGAACCCTGCACACATGGCAAAACATAGTGTGCACAAGAAATCCTGGTGTTATTTACACTCTTCAGGCTTGTATCCCACAGATTTGAATTTGTCTGGCCAGATAACTTTAGCCTTAACTGGCTATATTCAAAAGAATATAGCCAGTTACGTGACAATAGGCCTTAAAAAAAATGGTGTACGTGGGCCTAATAGCCCAAACTCCACTTGATGTATAAAAAAGAGATTAGCGAAGAGTGCTCCCCCTTCAACCCCCAAACATCTCCAAATATGATTAGAAAATAAAAAGGCAGAGGGTAGCGCTAGCCTCCTCTCTGCCTCTGCCCTCTTTCCCTACTCAGTTGTCAAAGTTACTGAATGTTGTCCCCTCTGCTCACCCTCCCTTCCACTCACTAAGTACCTCTGAAACCCCCCCTTTCCACACCGGGATCAATTTATGATGCAGTCTCGGGCTCTTCCAGTGTTACTTTGGCATCAGAGATTTAACTCATTCCTCACTTATTTTCTACAGAAATTCCACAGGTATATTATCAGCTCCAGGTGCTTTATTTCTGACAAGTTTTTAGTCACATTTTTTACATCTTCAGTTATATTATTTATACTTTATTAATACTTATAAAGGGTTTTAGCTGTCAGTCATCATTGTAGATTTTTTTTTGAATACTCTTGCTATCTTTTGATAATTTATTTCTTCTGTCTGTAGTAAATTGCCTGCCTTATCTTTAGTTCTTCATTTCACTCTGTATGTCTCATGTAATTTTTTAATCAGTAAAGGGCTATGATGCTAATCCAGTTTGGGAGTTCTTCACATTTTTGTTAAAAGTATCTTTCTTTTGCTTCTCTGCAACCCATTCGAATTTCTCTGTTTTATATTTATTTCTCCCATCTGTCGTCCATTTAATATACTTTCTTATTGACCTTTTATTTTGTGGTTCAGCGAACATAAGAATATAAGAAGTGCCATGATGGGTCACTTCCCTGTTCCTCATTCTCAGAAGTGGTGATCCCTAAGTCTACCTGGCTAATAATTAATTGACCTGTCCTTCAGAAGCTTGTCCAAATATTTTTTAAACACAGCTATGCTGCTAGGCTGGAACACAGCCTCTGGTGACAGACTTCCAGTGCTTAATTTGTATTGACTGAAAAATTACTTTCTTACATTTGTTTCATTCTGCTTCTGGTTAGTTTCATGGCCTGTCCCCTAGTCCTAGGACTAATTGAAGGGGTAAATAGTCATTCCCTATTAACTTGTTCCACATCACCTATGCTTTTCTTTTTTAACTCAACAGTTTCCTCCTGTTCCTTTGGGCTTCCAGCTCACTCAGGACCTGGACTGGGATTCTGGTGCCATGAACCTTCATTCATAACTTCCCAGAAATCCCCTCCCCCCCCTTTTATATCTTTCCCGCTCCCTCCCGAACTACCTAATTTGGTTATACAGGGGCCATGCAACAGGGCTCCTGCAATCATTGTCTCTGAATCTGGCCCTAAGCAAAGCCCATGACGCCCCTTTCCCTTCCAGGGGCTATGAACTCTGCTCATGATCATCTAAACCTGTGTCATATCCCTTCACAGTTCTCTCTTCTCTAAGCTGAACTGCCCTAACCTATTAAGCCTTTCTTCTTAAGGCAGTCAAGCTATCCCCTTTGTCATTTTTTTGACCTTCTCGCCTTTTTAGTTCTACTGTATTTTTTTGAGATGGTAGTGACCAGAACTGCAAACAGTACTCATGTTACAGTATGGCTGCAACATGGATTTA
The DNA here is from genome assembly GCF_901001135.1 of Rhinatrema bivittatum. Classification (NCBI taxonomy): domain Eukaryota; kingdom Metazoa; phylum Chordata; class Amphibia; order Gymnophiona; family Rhinatrematidae; genus Rhinatrema; species Rhinatrema bivittatum. The sequence goes on along the minus strand of NC_042616.1, from coordinate 131,475,959 downwards.
TATAGCAGCATTATGGTATTGTTACATTCTCCTCCTCCATAGGAGAGGAGTTAGCAATCTGTTCTGCTTTCCTCCTGAAAGGGGGAGGAGTTAGCAATCTGTCATGATCTGCTCCTCCAGAGGGGAGGAGTTAGCTATCTGTAGTGCTTATCCCGCCAGGAGGGCGGAGATAGTAATCTGTTAGCGAATTGCTGTAGATGCTCCTGTAAGGGAAGGAAGTAGCAATCTGTTATGGATCAACTCCCCAGGGAAGAGGAGTTGGCAGTCTGTTCAATGATACTGTTCTGAGGAGAGGAGCTAACAATAGGTATATTGTACTTCGCTACTGAGATAGCAATCTATCATGCCTCCGCTACGTAGTAGCAATCTGTTATATATAGGCTGCTGGTAAGTCCCATAGAAAGAGAAATTAGCTATCTATATAATACTTCCGTAAGCGGTGTTAGTGGTCGGTAGTGGTTGGCTCCCACAGAGTGACAGTAGTGTAAGGAATGACCACTTGGAGGAAATGGTGAATCCCTGGGCCGATGGCAGATGACAGTGCCCCCAGGAGGAGATCCTGAGAGGAACCATCGACTAGGCTAGAATATGAAATAAACACAAATAGTTCTTTATTAGGCTGGAAGCTGGACCACCAGTGATGGCAGTAGTGAGTCGATGTGTCCGGCAGGGCTGAAGTCCTTCTGATACTGGAATATAGTCTCTGGGTTGCTGAGCTGTAGAGAGAGTCTAGAAGTAGTGAGTAGACAGGGTATACTGGATACAAGATGGTACACTCACTATAGTAGATGTCTGCAATGGTCTCTATGCCACAGAGAGTCTTCAGTACATTCAGGAACAGGAGCCGTAGGCGAGCACTGGTTCCTATAAACAGTCTGTAATAAGAACTCACAATAGCTGTATATGAAATGGCTTCTAGAGTAGAAGAGAGTCTGTAAAGGATTCTAGGAACATGGGGCCTCGTGGAGCGAGTACCGGTTCCTATCTGCAATCTTGCCAATATAACTCTCGATCTCTGTACCTGCAATAACGTCTTGGACGGAAGGGAGTCTTCAGAGCTATAGGAATGTAGGCCCTCGTGGAGCGAGTACCGATTCCTATTACAATAGAACTCACTGTGTTCACGTCTGCGATTGCTTCCAGGCAATGAGGAGTCTTCTGAGTATTCAGGGACGTAGGCCCTCGAGGAGCGAGTACCGGATCCCGTTTTGGCAATCTGAAATCAAGAAGAGAGAGCGGAGCCCCTGTGGAGCGGGTACTCCTGGTAAGTTTGAAAAGGCCGAGCAGTGGAGAAGGATTCCCCTCGCTGACTCAGATTGTTGTTGCAAGTATCATGGACGTGGACTGCCGAAGCAAGTCCTGTTGGAGTTCCTTGCTAGAGGTTAGCAAACAAAGACCTTTTCAAGTGAAAATGAATGACATCACTAAGGGGGGATGCCCCCGAGGTTCGCGCCCTTGCTGGTACAAAGTCTGGAGCGCGCGCACCCTTACATCATCGGGAACATGGCGGATCCGTAGTGTCAAGCCAGCCCGGGGACACCGGGACCAAGAGGCAGGGAGAAGCCGCGGTTGCAACTGTCCATCAGAGCCAAAGGGAGTCGCTCCCAAGGTAGAGAGGGTGGAGCGAGGGCGAGAAGAGGCACGAACGCAACAGGTATTCACAATTTTATTTTCTATTCTTTTCCAAATAATTCCTGACATTCTATTTTCTTTTTTTGACCACTGCTGCACACTGAGCTGAGAATTACAGTATTTTGTCCACAGTGATTCCAAGATCCTTTTCCTGATGTGGAATCCAGCCTTGTGTACACAGGGAAGGCATTTTTCAAAACCATTTATGCAAGTAAATAGTGATAATCATGCACAAATTGGTTGTCTGAAAATTGCCTTCTCTCAATATGGCTGAAAGTATGCATGTTATTGTAGAATATACATACTTTTAACCACATTATGGAGAGGAGTTTCCAAGAATGTATTTTGGGCAAGACTGGACAATAACACATGTAGATTATGAAGTAGATTTGAAAAACCTTGTGCGTGCAAAAAAGGTCACATACACGCGTAAGTGGGCTGTACGGGAGCTGAGTAAATTTTAAATAGCCGAGAAAGGCATGCATACATTGATGTACATGTGCCCTGAAAAGTGGGTGGAAAAGGGGCAGGAGATGGGTGTTGCAGAGGTGGGGTCATCACTGATGCACATAACCCCTAATTTTCCTCAGCCAGAGCGCGTATGTTACGACGAAACTTTGCTACAGATCCTCAGTAGGCATAGGAGTCCAGTGAACATGAGGGAGAGTGAGAGAGAGAGAGAGAGCCTAAGGCTCAGCCTGACACTCAATATATGGACCATTGTAAGGGGTCACTTTGATTTGGGGTGAGTTTTTGGGAGGTGGGTTGGGGTTAGGGTGGGTGGTGTTACAGAAACGTTCAGAGGTATTCATTGTAAAATGTGGTGAAATGGTGGATAAAGCAACAGCAAAAGTCAGAAAGATGTTTGGCTGCATAGGGAGAGGAATGGACAGCAGAAAAAGGGGAGGTGATATTGCCCCTGTTTAGGTCCCTAGTGAAACCTCATTTGGAATATTGTGTACAATTCTGGAGAAAACACTTTCAAAAGGATTTAAACTGTTTGGAGTCATTCCAGAGAGTGGCTACTAAATGATCAATGGTCTTCATTCTAAAGCATATAAGGAAAAACCTTATCTTGGAGTGAGTTTCCTCACTGCGAAGGTCATCAAATCTTCACAAGAGACCACTGTTCTGTTCGTATGTCTCACTTTGAATGTCAAAGTGGCTCCTAACCCCCTACACTAATACCTAAACCTCACCTTGAGTTACTAGGTGGGCCTCCCATAGGGATACAAATTAGGGATGTGAATCGTTTTTTGATGATTTAAAAAAAATCGTCCGATATTTTTTAAATCGTCAAAAATCAGTACAGTGTGCGATACAATAGAAATTTTTACGATTTATCGTGAAAAATCATTACTCCCATTAGTGTCCACTAACGGGAGTTATTTGGGGGGAGGGCGGGAAAACCAGCACACCAAAACAACCCCTAAACCCACCCCGACCCTATAAAACAAATCCCTTACCTTCCCCCACCCCCCGAACCCCCCCAAAGCTTTTTACGAGTACCTGGTGGTCCAGTGGGGGCGCGGGGACCGATCTCCCGCTCTTGGGCCATCGGCGCCATTTTGGCTGCCACTCAAAAATGGCACCGATGGCCCGATTAAAAAAAAACCCACCCGACCCTTTAAAGATGACCCCTTAGCTTCTCCCACCCTCCCGATCCCCCCAAAACATTTTTAAATTACCTGGTGCTCTAGTGGTGGTCCCGGGAGTGATCTCCCATTCTCTGGCCGTCGGCTGCCAATCATAAAGATGGCGCCGATGGCCCTTTGCCCTTACCTTGTGACAGGGTATCCATGCCATTGGTCGGCCCCTGTCACATGGTAGGAGCACTGGCTGGCCGGCGCCATCTTTAAAGGCCGTGGAGGCATCCATCTTCGCCGGCAGCTGCCTCCGGGAGGCAGGGGAGCCGCGGTCCGTCTCCGCCGATGTCCGTCTCCGGAGGGGGGTGTTGCGACCCCAGTCGCTTACGCAGCGACCAGGGCCCTTACCTTCCCCGCGGGTCTCCTTCCTGCGCCGCGAGCCGCGCGATTCCGGGCCGGCCTGGCCGCATGGCAGCGGCGTCCTCCTCGTGGGGACGCCGGCAAAGCCCGAGGATAGCTCCGCCCCCTGCAGGGGAACGCGCGCGAGGGCTGTCCTTTTGAGCTCCCAGCACCCGGATGTGCCGATCCGCCCTCCTTCTGACGTCAGCCCCGGAGGGGGATTTAAACCCGCAGCTTTCTTCCTTGCTTTGCCTTGCAACGTGGTCACTCCTTGGAGAGAGTTAGTTGCTGCAATCCTGCGTTTCTTGATCCTGGTTTGTCTCACGATTCTGCCTGCCTGCTGCCTGTCTTGATCCTGGTTTGTCTCACGTTTCTGCCTGCCTGCTGCCTGTCTTGATCCTGGTTTTGCTTCACGTCTCTGCCTGCTCGCTGCCTGCCCCGACTCTGGTTCGCTTCTCGGATCCACTGCTTGCTGCATACCCAGACTCCGGTACGCCTCCTCGTTCCTGTCTTCAGCTGCCAGCCCAGACTTCAGTCCGCCCTCGGTTTCCCTTCACGCCTGTGACTCTCCTAAGTCCCAGCGGTCCGGGTCCCTACGGGCTCCTCCTGGGGGGACCTCGGACTTCCAGGGCGAAGCCACCTAAGTCCTAGCGACCCGGGCCCTAACAGCTCCTCTGGTGGGGTCACGGGTTTCCAGGTGAAGATCCATCCCTCACTGAGTGTGTCTGCCTTCCGACCGTCCCATCTTGCCGGTCAGCCCAAGGATCCACACCCGGAGCATAACAGTTTGCAAGGCCATGGATCCGGCAGACCTAGCTGGTCTACAGGCCATTCCCGGACTGGCTCAACGTTTGGTTCAACAGCAACAGGTACTGGACACCCTGGCGGCCACCGTGGAACGGTTGGCTACCCGCATGGACCTTGAACCCGCGGCACCGGTTCCGGTAGCCATACCTGCCCCAGTGGTGACGCTTCATACTCCCACACAGCTTCCAGCTCCCACACGTTTTGCTGGGGACTCTAAGGCTTGTGCGGGCTTCCTGAATCAGTGTTTTGTACGGTTCGCCCTGCTACCCAATCAGTTTCCCTCAGATGGAATCAAGGTGGCTTACATCTTTTCATTACTTGATGGTCGAGCCTTAAACTGGGCGTCTCCCATGTGGGATAAAAACGATCCCGCCCTGAGTGATCTGAGTTTGTTCGTGGAGGAATTTCGAGCAGCATTCGACGAACCAGCACGTCAGGCCTCCGCAACGTCTGAACTATTCCAACTTCGGCAGGGGACACGAACCTTAGCCGACTACGCTCTGGAATTCCGCACCCTTGCCCAAGAAGTGGGTTGGGCCGATAACGCCCTTCGCGGGGTTTTTCTGGAGGGCCTGGCGGCTAGAATAAAGGACGAGCTTGCTGCTCGGGACCTTCCAGAGGACCTGAATTCACTTATTAACGTGGCTGGGCGCATCGACCGACGCCTGCAGCAAAGAGCGAAGGAAGGGCGCTTTCCTCGCCGTCTGGTACCCGTACCGTCAGCTACCGCTAGATCTTCGAACTCCGGATCTCGGACCACCGGCACCTCAGCAGAGTCTTCTCAGGAAGAGCCTATGCACCTAGGAAGATCCGCTCTGACCCCCGAAGAGAGGCAACGCCGCCGAGACTTGCATTTATGTTTATACTGCGGAGGTAAGGGCCATTTCCTGGCCCAATGCAAGGAGCGTCCGGGAAACTCCCGCACCTAGGGGTAAGTGAGGAGGTCCCCCTAGGTTGTCTGAATGCAACTCCTCATTGTACCGTACCCGTAACCCTCAAGTATCCGGGGGGTTCTTTCAACACAAAGGCCCTCATAGATTCCGGCGCAGGAGGGAACTTTATCACTCAGGATCTGGTACGACACCTTCAGCTCTCCACGCAGCGTCAGGAACCTCCCTTACGGGTCACCTCCATTCAGGGTACACCGCTCTCCGGCAGTATAACTACTAGTACCAAGCCCATCATCCTTCAGACTGGTCTGCTTCACACAGAGAGGATTTCGTTCCTGGTTTTGGAGAGATCGGTATATCCTGTGGTCCTGGGGTTACCCTGGCTCCAACTGCATTCCCCGGAGATTCGATGGGACGATTTCCAGATTGTCCGCTGGGGTGCACACTGCTCCCATTCTTGCATCCAGCCCTGGAGGGGCCCGCAAACGCCTCTGGCGCAGACTGATGTCGGGTTTCAGCTTCCGTCCCCCTACCAGGATTTTGCTGACGTATTCTCTAAGGAAAAAGCGGAGTTGCTTCCACAGCATCGTCCATTTGATTGCGCGATTGACTTGCTTCCTGGCTCCACTCCCCCCCGTGGGAGAGTATATCCACTTTCTCAGCCTGAAACCCGAGCCATGTCGGAGTACATTTCTGAGAATCTCGCCAAGGGGTTTATTCGCCCCTCTAAGTCGCCCGCAGGAGCGGGTTTCTTTTTTGTGGCAAAGAAAGATGGGTCTTTGCGGCCCTGTATAGACTACCGTGGACTTAATGCCATAACCAAGAAGAATCGCTACCCACTGCCGTTAATCCCGGAGCTGTTGGACAAACTCCAGGGGGCACAAGTATTCACGAAGCTGGACTTGCGAGGGGCCTACAATTTGGTTCGTATCCGTCCCGGGGATGAATGGAAGACCGCTTTCAACACCCGGGATGGACATTACGAATACCTAGTGATGCCATTTGGCCTATGCAATGCTCCTGCAGTGTTCCAGCACTTAATGAATGAGATTCTCCGGGACTTTCTACAATCATGCGTTATAGTATATTTAGATGACGTTCTTATCTACTCCTCGGATCTAGCCTCTCACCGAAGACATGTTCGACAGGTACTCCAGATTCTGCGGGATCATCGGTTATATGCGAAATTAGAAAAATGTCTCTTTGAGCAGAATTCCTTGCCCTTTTTAGGGTATATCGTTTCTGCAACTGGTTTTCGTATGGATCCTAGCAAAGTATCTGCCATCCAAAATTGGCCCCGGCCGGTGGGCCTGAAGGCTTTGCAACGTTTTTTGGGCTTTGCAAATTTCTACCGCCACTTTATTCCACAGTATTCCCAGCTGGTGGCACCTCTCACCACCCTAACCAAGAAGGGTGCGGACACTCGAATCTGGCCTTCCGAGGCTTGCAAAGCTTTTGAGGACTTAAAGGAGGCTTTCCTCCAAGACACTTGTTTGCGACATCCGGATCCTACTCAGCCGTTCTTCGTGGAGGTAGATGCCTCTAGTGTTGCGGTAGGGGCGGTTCTCTCACAAAAGTCCTCTTCTGGCCATTTGTTCCCTTGCTCCTATTTTTCCAAGAAATTCACCTCCGCCGAAAACAACTATGGGATTGGCGATAAGGAGCTATTGGCAATCAAGTTGGCGCTAGAAGAGTGGAGGCAATGGTTGGAGGGGGCGACTCATCCTGTGACGGTCAACACCGATCACAAGAATTTGGAATTCCTGAACCAAGCCCAGCGGCTGAACCCCAGACAAGCACGGTGGTCGCTGTTTTTCAGTCGGTTTGACTTTCTCCTCAAGTATCGACCTGCCGCGAAGAACTTCCGGGCGGACGCCCTCTCGAGGAATGATATTCCGGAGGAGAAGGAGGAGATCCCTCAGTATATTATTGATCCAGCCAAGGTCCAGTTAGCCAGTACTATCGTATCCTCTGTAGAACGTGTTGTAGTCCCTCGCAGGGACCGCAAAAGAGTTCTTGCCTGGGCTCATGATTCCCTCTCTGGTGGTCACGCCGGTAGGGAGAGGACCCTCAATCTTCTCAACCGCTATTACTGGTGGCCTAAGGTGCGCCAGGATGTACGCCTGTACGTGGATTCTTGCCCAGTTTGCGCCCGGCAGAAACCTCTAAGCGGTCGCCCATGGGGGCTTCTGCAGCCTCTTCCTATTCCCACGGAACCCTGGACCCATATCGCCACTGATTTTGTGGTGGATTTACCCCCTTCCGAGGGCAATACGGTGATATGGGTAACAGTAGACCGCTTCTCCAAGATGGTTCATCTCGTACCATTACCCAAGTTGCCTTCAGCACCAGAGTTAGCCCATCTGTTCACACAGCATATCTTCAGAGCTCATGGACTTCCGCAAAGTATCGTTTCTGACCGGGGCCCTCAGTTCACGGCTCGATTTTGGCGGGCCATCTGCCGGAAATTCGGGATACAGTTGAATCTATCTACAGCCTTCCAACCACAAAGCAATGGGCAGACCGAACGCATGAATAGGTCCTTGAAGACGTTCCTTCGAAGTTTTATCTCTGAAAGAGGAGACAATTGGGTGTCCCTCCTTCCCTGGGCCGAGTTTGCCTACAACAACCACACCCACTCGGTAACAGGACAATCACCTTTCCAGACCGTTTTCGGTCGCCACCTGAAACCTCCGGTGCCCATTCCTGTTACCGTGCCTTCACCGGCAGCGCTAACGGTGGCCCAGCACATTCATCATCTATGGAGGTCGGTCCAACGCCGACTCACTTCCTCTGCCGAAAAGACGCAAAGATATGCCAATCGCCACCGTCGACCAGCACCCATATTCTTACCCGGTACTAAGGTATGGCTAAGCACCAGAAACCTCCATTTGCCGGGCCGCTCCAAGAAATTGGCATCAAGATACTGTGGCCCTTTCACTATCGCTGAACGAATAGGGTTGGTCTCTTATAGACTCCGTCTACCCTCATCGTTACGTGTCCACAACGTGTTCCATGTCTCTCTACTGAAGCCAGTGGTACTCTCCCGTTTCCATCAACCCTCGACTGATGCTGTATCTTCCTCCTCTAATGAAGAACCTACCTATCAGGTACGCGAAGTACTAGATGTCCGTTTCCGGGCTCGTCGCTGGGAATACCTGTTGGCATGGGAGGGTTGCGGTCCTGAAGAGGATTCCTGGGAGCCAGCCCGGAATATTCTGGACAAATCGCTGTTAGCCCGCTTCCATCAGGACAATCCCGGTAAGCCGGGTCCCCTGAGGAGGGGGCGTAAGAAGGGGGGTACTGTTGCGACCCCAGTCGCTTACGCAGCGACCAGGGCCCTTACCTTCCCCGCGGGTCTCCTTCCTGCGCCGCGAGCCGCGCGATTCCGGGCCGGCCTGGCCGCATGGCAGCGGCGTCCTCCTCGTGGGGACGCCGGCAAAGCCCGAGGATAGCTCCGCCCCCTGCAGGGGAATGCGTGCGAGGGCTGTCCTTTTGAGCTCCCAGCACCCGGATGTGCCGATCCGCCCTCCTTCTGACGTCAGCCCCGGAGGGGGATTTAAACCCGCAGCTTTCTTCCTTGCTTTGCCTTGCAACGTGGTCACTCCTTGGAGAGAGTTAGTTGCTGCAATCCTGCATTTCTTGATCCTGGTTTGTCTCACGATTCTGCCTGCCTGCTGCCTGTCTTGATCCTGGTTTGTCTCACGATTCTGCCTGCCTGCTGCCTGTCTTGATCCTGGTTTGTCTCACGTTTCTGCCTGCCTGCTGCCTGTCTTGATCCTGGTTTTGCTTCACGTCTCTGCCTGCTCGCTGCCTGCCCCGACTCTGGTTCGCTTCTCGGATCCACTGCTTGCTGCATACCCAGACTCCGGTACGCCTCCTCGTTCCTGTCTTCAGCTGCCAGCCCAGACTTCAGTCCGCCCTCGGTTTCCCTTCACGCCTGTGACTCTCCTAAGTCCCAGCGGTCCGGGTCCCTACGGGCTCCTCCTGGGGGGACCTCGGACTTCCAGGGTGAAGCCACCTAAGTCCTAGTGACCCGGGCCCTAACAGCTCCTCTGGTGGGGTCACGGGTTTCCAGGTGAAGATCCATCCCTCACTGAGTGTGTCTGCCTTCCGACCGTCCCATCTTGCCGGTCGGCCCAAGGATCCACACCCGGAGCATAACAGGGGGCTGCAAGAAGAGTAAGTCGATTCGTTGCTTTACACTGCCAGTCCTCTCTCCCCTCCTCCCGAAGCAAGGCTGCTTTACGCGCCTTGCTTCGGGAGGAGGGGAGAGAGGACTGGCAACCCCGAGCATAGGAGAACCGTCCACTTCATTGCTACTTTTTTTTTTTCGCTTTTTTGCTTTTTTCCGCTTTCGTTGCTTCGGGAGGAGGGGAGAGGACTGGGGCTGCCCCGGAGACCAGCACCCATGGACGCGGCCAGGGCAGGTGAGCAGGGGCTGGGGGAAAGTTTGCCGCCTACCCTTACCCCTGCCTCTAACACAGGAGTAAGGGTAGGTGGTAAGTTAGCAGGTTAAACGTGCAGCAAAACGGCAGGTTAAAAAAGCGATAGTCGGGGCGCGCGTTACTGTATGGGAGGGAATAGCTAATTCGATTGTTTACATCTAATATACATGCCGCGGGCGGAAGGGGTTACCTGGTGATTTTAAGAGGTGGTAAGAATGGGTTAAAGGGGATAGTGTATCGCAGGAAGGGCTAACGTGGCCGGAAAGTGAGTAGAAAGCGGGTTAAGAGCAGGGTAACTGCGGCCGCACTTTACTGTATTGACCTGATAATATGTAATTGAGCTGCTGCATTAAAAAGGACTTGCTAGGGATGAATTTTGTATTCATAGCACCCAAATTCATCGGGCGCCTAGGAGACATGGCTGTGCACTCATAATTGCAACCGGCACTCAATATGAGCATCTGTTTTATCCCTCCTTGGTTGATTTCATCCAATATATACGCACAGTATGCACGCCTGGAATGTGTATATAGTGCGTGTATACTGTGCTTCCAAAATTTTTTTTTTTAGATCAGGTTGTTACATTATTCCTTTAATCTTGAACACCGCAAGCAGTAGATCTAAGTATCTGATACTTAGAAGGAGGAACCACACAGACAGAATTTTTGCATTTCTCATGAGCCCTTGACTGGTGGAATGACTTAACGCCAACTCTGGGTCTGGAGTTAAATTTGCTGTGTTAAAAAGTGTGTGTTGAGTGCTCGGCGATTTACTGCATCAGGGGGTAATAGTTAATAGATTCATCTATATGGAATTTACATGTGATGAGCGCTATTGGCTACGCAGTTGTTTGGATGCATGTTTTGGATGCATTAATCCCCTTATTGCATTGGATGCTAGCTAGCACATCCCAAACGGTCATCCAACTGCACGTTAATCTGTATGCTAGCTGGGCGCACTTTATTGCATCAGCTTGATTGTTCAGTAAAGTTTAATTAAATGCATTTTGAGGGTGGTATTTAGGGAGGGAGAGCAAATGTGGGGAGATAAAGGAAGGGTAATTAATAAAGGAAAGGAATAAAAGAGGGGTGTATTGGGGGGACAAAGAATAATTTGAAGACAAGAGTTGAGAAGAAATAAGAGAATGCTTGTTTAATTTTAATTGATGGAGTGCATAGAAGAAACCAAATGCATCCAATTCTGTTGATATACTTTGATTATGCCTTGGATCAGAAAGGTCTCCCAGTAGGAGAACATCACCCTGGTGTAGCAGGAAGTGATCCTGTAGCAAGGACCTGCTCTCCAGGTGATGTATTGTCCTCTCGCACCGAGGACAAGTCTCCCAGGGCTACTGCCCAGGAGGGAAGGGTTAGGCCTGCCATCATAGTTGGCGATTCAATTATTAGAAATGTAGATAGCAGGGTGGCTGGTGGACGTGAGGACCGCCTGGTAACTTGCCTGCCTGGTGCGAAGGTGGCAGACCTCACGCGCTACTTAGATAGGATTATAGACAGTGCTGGGGAGGAGCCGGCTGTTGTGGTACATGTGGGCACCAACGACATAGGAAAGTGTGGGAGAGAGGTTCTGGAAGCCAAATTTAGGATATTAGGTAGGAAGCTAAAATCCAGAACCTCCAGGGTGGCATTCTCTGAAATGCTTCCTGTTCCACGTGGAGGACCCCAGAGGCAGGCAGAGCTCCAGAGTTTCAATGCGTGGATGAGACGATGGTGTAGGGAAGAGGGATTCAGCTTTGTAAGGAACTGGGGAAACTTTTGGGGAAAGGGGAGACTTTTCCGAAAGGATGGGCTCCACCTTAACCAGAGTGGAACCAAGCTGCTGGCACTAACTTTCAAAAAGGAGATAGAGCAGCTTTTAAACTAGAACAAAGGGGAAAGCCGACAGTCACTCAGCAGTGCATGGTTCGGAGAAATGTATCCTTGAAGGATACTAATGAAACAGGAGAGTTAGGGCATCCCAACAGAGAGGTTCCATTAAAAGCAAATATAGTCCATATGCCTATATGTAAAAAATCACCAAAACTAATGATTTCCGAATTATCCCAAACAACTGAAAAGCAGGTTGTTAAAACAAACAAAAAACACACTTTGAAATGTCTATATGCCAATGCCAGAAGTCTAAGAAGTAAGATGGGAGAGTTAGAGTTTATAGCAGCAAATGATGAGATTGACATAATTGGCATCACAGAAACTTGGTGGAAGGAGGATAACCAATGGGACAGTGCTATATCAGGGTACAAATTATATCGCAATGATAGGGTGGATCAACTTGGTGGGGGTGTGGCACTTTATGTCCGGGAGGGTATAGAGTCCAACAGGCTAAAGATCATACAAGAGACTAAATGCTCAGTAGAATCTATATGGGTAGAAATCCCATGTGTGTTGGGTAAGAGTATAGTGATAGGAGTATACTACCGTCCACCTGGACAAAATGGTCAGACAGATGATGAAATGCTAAGAGAAATCAGGGAAGCAAACCAATTTGGCAGTGCAATAATAATGGGAGATTTCAATTACCCCAATATTGACTGGGTAAATGTAACATCAGGACTTGCTAGAGATATAAAGTTCCTGGATGTAATAAATGATTGTTTCATGGAGCAATTGGTTCAGGAACCAACAAGAGAGGGAGCTATTTTAGATTTAATTCTTAGTGGAACACAGGATTTGGTGGAACACAGGATTTAGTGGAACACAGGAACACAGGATTTAGTGGAACACAGGAACACAGGAACACAGGATTTAGTGGAACACAGGAACACAGGATTTAGTGGAACACAGGATTTGGTGGGGCCACTTGGCAACAGTGATCATAACATGATCAAATTTAAACTAATAACTGGTAGGGGGACAATAAGTAAATCTGCAGCTCTAACACTAAACTTTCAAAAGGGAAACTTTGATAAAATGAGGAAAATAGTCAGAAAAAAACTGAAAGGTGCAGCTGCAAAGGTTAAAAGTGTTCAACAGGCTTGGACATTGTTTAAAAATACAATCCTAGAGGCGCAGTCCATATGTATTCCACGCATTAAGAAAGGTGGAAGGAAGGCAAAACGATTACCGTCATGGTTAAAAGGTGAGGTGAAAGAGGCTATTTTAGCCAAAAAATCATCCTTCAAAAATTGGAAGAAAGATCAATCTGAAGAAAATAGGATAAAACATAAGCATTGTCAAGTTAAGTGTAAAACATTGATAAAACAAGCGAAGAGAGAATTTGAAATGAAGTTGGCCATAGAGGCAAAAACTCATAATAAAAACTTTTTTAAATATATCCAAAGCAAGAAACCTGTGAGGGAGTCGGTTGGACCATTAGATGACCGAGGGGTTAAAGGGGCTCTTAGGGAAGATAAGGCCATTGCAGAAAGACTAAATGAATTCTTTGCTTCTGTGTTTACTAGTAAGGATGTTGGGGAGATACCAGTTCCGGAGTTGGTTTTCAGGGGTGATGAGTCAGACGAACTGAACTAAATCACTGTCAACCTGGAAGATGTAGTAGGCCAGATTGACAAACTAAAGAGTAGCAAGTCACCTGGACCGGATGGTATGCATCCCAGGGTACTAAAGGAACTCAAAAATGAAATTTCTGACCTATTAGTTAAAATTTGTAACCTATCATTAAAATCATCCATTGTACCTGAAGACTGGAGGGTGGCCAATGTAACCCCAATATTTAAAAAAGGCTCCAGGGGTGATCCGGGTAACTATAGACCAGTGAGCCTAACTTCAGTGCCGGGAAAAATAGTGGAAACTATCCTCAAGATCAAAATTGTAGAGCATATAGAAAGACATGATTTAATGGGACACAGTCAACATGGATTTACCCAAGGGAAGTCTTGCCTAACAAACCTGCTTCATTTTTTTGAAGGGGTTAATAAACATGTGGATAAAGGTGAACCGGTAGATGTAGTGTATTTGGATTTTCAGAAGGCGTTTGACAAAGTCCCTCATGAGAGGCTTCTACGAAAACTAAAAAGTCATGGGATAGGAGGCGATGTCCTTTCGTGGATTACAAACTGGTTAAAAGACAGGAAACAGAGAGTAGGACTAAATGGTCAATTTTCTCAGTGGAAAAGGGTAAACAGTGGAGTGCCTCAGGGATCTGTACTTGGACCAGTGCTTTTCAATATATATATCAATGATCTGGAAAGGAATACGATGAGTGACGTTATCAAATTTGCAGATGATACAAAATTATTCAGAGTAGTTAAATCACAAGCAGACTGTGATACATTACAGGAGGACCTTGCAAGACTGGAAGATTGGGCATCCAAATGGCAGATGAAATTTAATGTGGACAAGTGCAAGGTGTTGCATATAGGGAAAAATAACCCTAGCTGTAGTTACACGATGTTAGGTTCCATATTAGGAGCTACCACCCAAGAAAGAGATCTAGGCGTCATAGTAGATAATACATTGAAATCGTCAGCTCAGTGTGCTGCAGCAGTCAAAAAAGCAAATAAAATGTTAGGAATTATTAGGAAGGGAATGGTTAATAAAACGGAAAATGTCATAATGCCTCTATATCGCTCCATGGTGAGACCACACCTTGAATACTGTGTACAATTCTGGTCGCCGTATCTCAAAAAAGATATAGTTGCAATGGAGAAGGTACAGAGAAGGGCAACCAAAATGATAAAGGGGATGGAACAGCTCCCCTATGAGGAAAGGCTGAAGAGGTTAGGGCTGTTCAGCTTGGAGAAGAGACGGCTGAGGGGGGATATCATAGAGGTCTTTAAGATCATGAGAGGTCTTGAACGAGTAGATGTGACTCGGTTATTTACACTTTCGAATAATAGAAGGACTAGGGGGCATTCCATGAAGTTAGCAAGTAGCACATTTAAGACTAATCGGAGAAAATTCTTTTTCACTCAACGCACAATAAATCTCTGGAATTTGTTGCCAGAGGATGTGGTTAGTGCATTTAGTGTAGCTGGGTTCAAAAAAGGTTTGGATAAGTTCTTGGAAGAGAAGTCCATTAACTGCTATTAATCAAGTTTACTTAGGGAATAGTCACTGCTATTAATTGCATCAGTAGCATGGGATCTTCTAGGTGTTTGGGTAATTGCCAGGTTCTTGTGGCCTGGTTTGGCCTCTGTTGGAAACAGGATGCTGGGCTTGATGGACCCTTGGTCTGACCCAGCATGGCAATTTCTTATGTTCTTATGTACTTATGTTCTTATGTTCTTATGTTTGAAACAGCAAGGTGATTAAGGGAGGTGGTGATAGAGAAGATGTTTTGAACATGAGATCTGTTGATTTGGATGTTTGGGGAGAAAATGAAACTGTTTTGTATACTGAGATTTGGTATGCATAAGAAGCAAACATACACCAGGAGGTTGTTTTGTTATATTTTATTTCAATAAAAGTTAAAACATAAATTAATAGGTAAATAAGAATATGAAACATTTATTTCAAAGTGATTTTATTGCTAATAAACTATTTTTTTCTACTAATTATAAATACATGTAACACAAAACCTTGGAGTTTTTTAGATGAGAAACACAGCATTTTGTATATGTATAAGTTTCTGAGTAAAGAAGATCCACGAATATTAGTGCAGACAGTAGGAACAGTATGAATCGTTAATTGTAATTCTTTACTTGCAGAGCTACCAAAATATCAATTACACAGATTACAAATGATTCAGAACATGGCAGCCTGGTTAATTACAGGCACAAAAAGTTACGAACACATTCAACCAGTACGTAAAGCCCTCCATTGGCTGTAATTTGCCCAAAGAGTTAGCTTCAAATTGCTATGTGTTGCGATCCCTCCTGTTGCTGCGCTACAGGAGGTATCTTACCTTCCTCCCGGAGGCCGCTTCGAAGCCAGGGCCTCTCCTGTGCACCATCCGGGACTTGCTCCAGGGCCTGGGAGGCCTAGCTGTTCCTGAGGCCTGCCTGTGGCTTGCATACCTGCGTTTGGACTTCCTGTTGGCGACGCCCTTCTCCTAGGGGCCGGCCCGCAGCTCTCTACCCCACTTATAGGGCCAGCGAGGGGCGGTCCTGGCAAACTCCTCCTAGGGAGTTGCCTACAACCTCCAGTATATAAGGACTTTCTTGTCACTTGCAACTTGCCTTCGGATTGAGTGCTACAGTTGCCTGTACCTCTTCCTCGATCCAGGTCCTCCATGGTCTACCTTGTTTTGATGGCCCCTTGTCCTGTCTTACCTTGATGTCTGCTACCTGATGTTACTGATGTCTGCCTTGATGTGTTACCTGATGTCTGATCCTGTGCCTGATCCAGTTCCTGCTTTTCCTTGATGTCCTGCCTTGAGCTGCCTGGAGTGCAGCGTTCCTGCCTTGTGCTGCCGGGAGTGCAGCGTTCCTGCCTTGTGCTGCCTGGAGAGCAGCGTTCCTGCCTAGAGCTGCCTGGAGAGCAGCATTTCGCCTCTTCTTCTTCCCAGCACCCTCCTATCCTCAGCATGGTCCGCGACCAGCCTTCCTGGGCTGTGTAGGGCACGTCTGGGACGGGGTGGTCCGCGACTCAGTCCCACGGGTGGGCTGAGTAGGGCGCCCTGATGGACAGTGCCATGTCTTCCTTCCAGCAGTCCTGTCTGCACTAGCCTTTGTCTTCGATGTCTGCACCTGCCTTGTCTACGATGTCTTCAGTGTAAAGGACTCTGTCTGCTCTCGCCTCTGTCCGGCCTGCCACCCATTGCCGTACCCAGCGGCAGGTCCGAAAGGGCCGGGAACAGTCGGAGGACCGTTCATCAATCAACTTCCCAGTGTTGGTTGCCATGGGCGTGCAGGTCCGGCTGAGGGTCAGACTCCACTCCTTACTCCCTGCTTTTGTACCCGCCTGGCTCTCCATGCCTGCCCAGCTCACCTCCCACGGTGTGGCTTGGGGCTCCTCCTTGAGTCCTGCCGTGGCCCAAGGGCTCACCACCCGCTCGAGACGACCACGCTCCGCGCGCGCTCGTAACAGCTATGTGTGGGGAGTACTGCCTGCTAGACCCGACAACGCTGACTGGAGGTTCCCAAACTGGTCCCGCTCCCTTATGTCATCGGAGGGCTGCCAGGAGCACAAAAAGCCAGCGACGGTGGTGCCTCAATGGGGAGTGTTGCCTGCTGGTCCTGACGATGCTGACTGGAGGTTCCCGAGCTAGTCCTGCCCCCTCAAGTCATTGGAGGACTGCCAGGAGCTCAAAAAGCCAGCGATTGTGATATGCTGCTGCTGGCGCGCCTAAGCCGCATGCCAAAGGAACACACCCTTTATTGCCGATTTTTACAGTGAGCAGTTTTTTCTTCTTGGAATCGGCTTTTGGAATGGACAGGAAACACAAAGGGATTATCCGCGTGTTTCCATCTGCTCTGGAGACTTCTTTGTCTTTAATCCCTCCTAAGCCTGCAGTTGTAACTCTGGATACTTTATGGACTGTGATAGTCACTTCAGAGAAAAATGTTTAAAAAAAAAAAATGGATGCCATGCTGGGGGTCGCTGGAGGGCTTATCTACTAAGGTTGAGGATCACTCTAGTAAATTAGTTGAATTAGATGGGAATCTACAAGTGTTTCAACCAAAATATGTCTATTTAGAGAATTCCAATTTTTCCCTTAATCAAAGATAATCAAATATTACATTGTAAGACTGAGAGTATGGGTAATCATATGCGTAGATGTAATCTTAAATTTATCAGCTTTCCCCTATTGTCCCCTATGGAACTCTTGGGAAAGTTTTATCTTGAATTTTTAAAAGTTTCTAAAAAGCATATTCCTTCCATTCTTTACTTGTTCTATATACCTTTAGTAGCTACAGCTGCTGTTAATTATGCACCTCAGTTAAATGTTCCACCTCCTGAACTAGACCTTTCTTATTTTTTGGAACATTCTAGCTCTGAAGGATTTGAAAGATCTACTCTGCAGGTTACTTATACTTATGAAAAAGATAAGGACTGGACTCTAAGACTTTTCTTTTCATCTTAGAGATAGGTCCCTTCTTGGTCAGCAGATTTCTATTTTTTTTGATGTTGTGAAAGAAACCCAACAGAGGCGAAAGGCCTTTTTAAGTTATAAGCAGAAAGTAATTGTTAATGGAGGAACTTTCTTATAAAAATTTCCATGCAAGTATTTTCTTATTGATCAGGCTCCTCTGAATTTGGCTACCTCAGTTCATGAAGAAGGTTCTGGAAACCCTTAAATTGATTTTTCTGGGAATTTAATGCTATGTTCTGTTTGTATACTCCTCCTATTGTGGACTAAAATGTAGCTTGTATACTGTATTGAACGCATAGTATGTTGGGAATCCTGGCCACGGGTCGCCGCAGCTGGGTCCCCCTACCTCTACCGGCAGTCACCGGCTCCAGTCTCTTGTCACGGCGGTCAGAGGCAGGCCGCTCTGGGGCCCTGCTGCGGTGTCCTCTCCACGTGGCAGATGCTGCCGGCTGCTTCTGGGAATCTACCCCCCTAGGCGCGTGTGCATGGCCAGGGTGGACTTTTAAAAGGGGCCGTGGCGGGAAACCTCGGCCTGGCCTCCAAGGAAGATGTCATCATCAGGGGCTATTTAAGCCCACTCCTCTCCACCATTCCTTGCCTTGTTAACGGGTCAGATCTTCGGAGAGTCTAGTTGCTGCGTTCCTGTGCTCCTGCTTGTTTCAGCTCCTGTTCCTGTGTTCCTGCATTCCTTCCTGATCTCCTGCTCTTGTTCCCGCAGTTCCGCTTCCTTCTCCTGGTTCCTAGTCCTTGGATTGTATTCTTGGTTCTGACTTTGGCCTGGTTTCCCGATTCTTCTGTCTGCTGCCCGTCCTGACCTTTGGTGTGTTTCCGGTTCCTGCTTGTCTTCTGCCTGCCCTGACTTCTGGCCTGGATCCTCTTGCTGCATCTTCGCTGCCTGCCCTGACTCCTGGACCGCTCTCGTTCATCTGGACCTCCGCCAGCCTCGACCCGGACCGTCAACTCTGCTTCCTTCCAAGGATATCTCTCTGCCAGGAGACCCTCGCCTAAGACCTGCCGGCCCCAGCACCCAAGGGCTCAACCTGAGGGGAACGAGGGCTGGTATAGGTGAAGGTCCTGTCGGGTTTCCTGGTCCTGCACCACCTCCCGGCTACGAGGTCCACTGAGGGCCTTCCTTCAGTGGAAGATCCAGCTCTCGTGCCGGCTCAAGGGTCCACAGCGCTAATATGGTAAATGTTTTGTTTTATTTTTCTTGTATACTAGCTCAATTTTTTCCCTAAAGTCATTATTTGATTATAACCACTCTGTAAAATTATAAATAAATAATTAAAAAAAAATACTGGGGGTAATTTTCAAAGGAGTTACGTGCATAAATGTAACTACTATTGTAGCAATTTTCAAAAGCCATTTACTCACGTAAAGTGCACTTATGTGAATAAATCCTATGGACGATTCAATGGCATATTGAACCAACCAGACTTCAGAACCATCCTCCAATCCCTGATCTTTTCAAGCATTGACTATTGCAACGCCCTCATGATTGGTCTTCCGAAATCTACTCTACACCCCCTTC
Organism: Rhinatrema bivittatum; assembly: GCF_901001135.1. Lineage (NCBI taxonomy): Eukaryota > Metazoa > Chordata > Amphibia > Gymnophiona > Rhinatrematidae > Rhinatrema > Rhinatrema bivittatum. The sequence continues at coordinate 131,456,716 of NC_042616.1, read as the reverse complement.
AAATTCTTCAAAACGCCACTGCGCGAATTCTCACTGGACTCAAAAGATCTGAACATATTTCACCCGTGCTAAAAGAACTTCACTGGCTTCCCATAGCAAAAAGAATCGAATACAAAACTCTTTCAATGATTCACAACTCTATCCACCACATTGACCACAATTGCCTCAACTCCCTTATACAAATTCAACACAATCAACGCAACACGAGATCTACCAATAAAGCACGTCTGGAAATCCCTCCACTCACCTCAGCCAAATTAACCACCACCAGAAAAAGATCCTTTTCAATTGCTGGACCTATCCTCTGGAACACTCTTCCTTCCAGTTTCAGACTACTAAACAATACCAAAATGTTCAAAAAACTACTCAAAACTTGGCTTTTCAAGCAAGTTTACAAAGACGGAATAGGTTAAACCAATGTCTACGAAAATCTCATACATCCCCCTCCTCCACTTGCCCTATTTCCCACTTTCCCCTCTTTTTCCTCTTTTCTCTTTCTCCTCCTCCAAACCCACCCTTCCCTCTTCCCCTCAACTCTTTCCCCCCACCCCTTACTTATCCAATCATCTCTCTTCCCGAGCATCTTAACCTTCATTCCTCTTGATAATATATCTCTAACCCTCCGTCAGTATTGCTCCCATGAGCTATTACTTCTCCCTGTCTATCTACTGATGTAATTATAAATATGATAAAGTTATCTATGTTTTTTAACAATTCTGAAATATTTAGACCTTTAACTTGCCTATATATATATTATATATATTCATTATAACTTTAACTCTGTTTAAACTGTTCACCTGATTTTTCAATCTATGCGTTGTTATAAATGTAAACCGGAGTGAAGGCCTCTACCAATACTTCGGTATATAAAAGACATATAAATAAATAAATAAATAAATATATTGTAGCAATTTTCAAAAGCCCACTTACTCGAGTAAAGTGCATTTACATGCGTAAAACCCAGTTTTACGCATGTAAATGCTTTTTAAAATCAGACCCTTTATGTATAACTTTCCATTGTTTATTCAGCCTGGCCCCCCTCATACCTAGTAAAGGAAATCGGTCTCTGTCAGCCAGGCTGAACGCTGCACTCTTCTCAAGCATTAAGTTGTTAGAAACAAAGCACAGAACTTTCTTTTGTGCAGGCCCATTACTGTGGAACAACTTACTTCTAATCTTTAAAGGCAAATTTTCGAAGGAATTATGCACGAAAAGTATTTTATAAGTGCGCAAGTAGCTTTTGCTCGTGTGCATGCTATTTTATAAACATCAATGGTTCGTGCATATTTTTGGTTTCGCGCTCACATTTACCTGTGCAAAAAAGGGCGGTGTAGGAACGTTCTGGGAAGGGGCCAAGAGGAACTCAGATAAATGGCCATGAATACATTAGGCAACCTATTTGTGCAATTTTGCACCAGCTAAATAGTGCAATTGATTTCAGACTCCTCTGGTGTCTGCTGTTGTTGGGTGAGAAGTCTGCATGAAGTGGGGGGAGTAGAGGCTGAAGTACTAGGAAGGTCTCAATGAACTGCATATGGACTGGGTGAACTGGTACAGGTATCGGCAACCTGGTGATTTCATGTACACGAGGATGTGCATATTAATCAGGGTTTTACGCGAGCAAGTTATATTTTTTTCATGTGTAAAATATATGCACATATATATGGGCAGAAAAAGTATGTGCTTTCAATGCATTGCAGGTATTTGTGTGTAACAAAATATATGCGTGTATGTTGGGGGGGGGGGGGGGTAATGCGTGAATTTTATAAACTGTGTGTTCCTGACACATGCAGGTTATAAAATACTGTCATAGACCTTGGCGTGGCTATATAGGTGCATATATGGGACCATATGGAGTTTTTGATCGTTATCCTTCTAGACTGGAAAGTGATTATGCTGTTTTTCACAAATTGTTTATTTAAAATGTTTTTATTAACTGCATCTCCAATTCATAGACAGAGTTGACCTGAGCAGTGTAAAACTTGCTTACTTTTTAAAGCATTTAACAAATGTATTGTGGCATAGATATACATGTTGTAATATACTGTTTTGATTGCATTTTATTTGTATGCTGAGATGATGTACACTGCCTTGTGGCCTCTGTGGAAGAGGTGGTCTATAAATTTGGAAATAAATAGATTTCTTCATAAAGCATCTGTAATGTTTGCCAGTTGTGGTGTCATCCCCTGACTGGCGGCACTCATGGATGATGTGTAAGTTCAAAAATAAAGAAAACTAGGCAGATGTGCAAGATTTTTAGGGTCGGGGGTAACTGGGGGGAGAGAAGGCTATTAAACTAGAGGGGTTTGGAGGACCTAGCTCTTAACTGGGTGAACTGGGGATGAACTAGTAAAGATGGGAATAGCGTCAGCACACGCCCCTTTTCAAATCCCCCGATGTACAGGGTAGAAGCGGGATTTGCATGCACATACATGCACCCACTTAAAATTTGGTGCACATGTGCACACGGCCAGGCTATTTTATAACATACGCACGCATATGGATACGTATGTTATAAAATGTCCATGTCCCTGGATGCAGTCCCATGTATGTGCGCAAATGTGCACATGCGCACCAGTTTGAAAGTTACCATGCCTGTCTAACTAAATTGTGATGGTTCATTTTGAATATTTGGAATTAACTGCTTTTTAGCCACTGCAAGTTGTGATCCTTCAAATCTACAGAAATGAATAAAGTTTTAGACAGAACAAACCTGGCATTGTCAAGGAAGAAGAGTATTTGGTGCAGCTGGTAGCCATAGATGTGGCAGGTTCAACATATGGTGAGGATGGTACAGTCAGTGGTTTCAGCAGATGGTGCTTCCAGTGGATATGGTGGGTGTAGCAGATGGAGCAGCCAGTAGATGTGGTAATTCGACAGATGGTAGGAGTGACAACATCTTTTGGCAGAAACTTATGTGGGATCAGTATATTAATGAAATGTTATGTTAATATTAGCAACAAAGATGGCAGAAATAATCATCCAATTTTTAGTTAAATTTTGTAAAGCAATTTCAGATAATTCAGTTATGTAGATTTAGTTTTCCTTTCATACAGTGTTCGTCCATGAACCCTCCAAATGGTCTTTATGTGACTCTTTGATGTTCTGTTTCTACAGCCTTGCCTTGCTGGCTATTCAATACAGGCCAGATTGTAAAAAGCCTACACGTGTCAAAGCACGGCATGTCCATGTGCATGCACTGGGAATCTTGCACACATGGACGCCTGCGCGTGGGTATTAAAATCTACCCTTACATTTGTATTTCTCTGCATGAATAGTACTTCCTGAAGTTTGCTCTGTTTTTGTTTCATTTCCATGCTTTCGCCATGCCTTTTCACTTATTTGAGTAAAAAATAGTAACTTGAGTTGACATTGTTTCTACCCTTGAATGTTTTATATTCAATCCATAATCTGAAGAGAATACTTTGGCAATTGTGATACTTTCTATTGATTCAACAATTATTTTTAGATGATGTAGTTGTACATGAGTTTTTGAGGTCTTATAGGTCCCCTTCTTCAGTTGCCTAAAGAGCTTTTAATTCTCTTATTGCACGTCTTCTGCTAAATCCTTAGCTATGTCTACAGCCCCAAATTATAGTAGTCTCTGATTACACTGATCTACAGCCAAAATGCTTCCAAAATGAATGTAGTCAAACTTTTACTAAATCTGGGTCACTGAGAATGAAAATGATGCTTAAAATTGTTTCTTGGCTTTAGTTATCAAGGTATGCTACTCAGTATATATGACCTTTGATTTGAGAATTGTGGAGGATAAGTGAGTTAAGAAGGGAAAGAATCTTAAATTAAACTAGAAATGACTAATATACCTCTTTGACTGAATCTATGAATAAATTTATGACTGGGTTTGGACAGTACTTACTTTTTGGGCAAAACAATGAATGATACAATCTGAAGCTCGTATTACATCATACATGATATGAATTGCATTATGTTATTCCTAGAAGTCATGGATGATGCAATTATAACTCAGTTTACATCACTCTGATGAATATATTGCCCTGGATCAGCTCTAGAAATCATACAGTGTCATTTGTCAGAGTTTGATTTTGCTTTCTGTTTGAAAAGGATCAGAGATGCCTTGTACTTGTGTGAACAATGCAGATAACTTCTACTATGTTTGTGGTGAAGTGACTTTTGCATCACAAAAGCGCAGTATAATTGCTGTAGTTAAAAAAGCCTACCAAAATTAGATATCAGGACAAAAGTTGGGTGCCACACATATGCTGCAACACTTGTGCAACAAATCTATGCCAGTGGTTGAACCAGGGCCAGTGCAAGAGTAGTAGGTGCCCTAGGTGACTTCTGCCTTGCGCCTGCTCCCCCGGTCACACCACCCCTGGTCTTGGTCCCAACTTCTACCTCATTAGCGTGCTTCTCAGAGTTAATTTTAACATATATTACATGTCCGCCTTAGACTGCATGACTGGCAGGGGGAGCAGTCAAACTCTCTGGTTCCTTTTCATGATGACCAATCATTGTTGGGTGCTCTCCTCCCTGTGACAATCAAACCGCAAAGAAACAAAGAGCATAGACCTTATAGAAGCAAGAGTAGGTATAGTGAGCATCAGAATAAGACGTCACCAAAGGGAACACATTTGACCAATCAGAGAAATTGCCAGGAAAGTCAGGATGGGGAAGAGTTACCCGAATATAATTAAGGGATGGCTCATGCTACTCAGCAGATATCAAGAAAAAGGGGTGGCATCCTAGCAATGGTTGAAAAACATTTGTTTTCTCCAATCATACTTCACTATAGGTAAGTTGCAGGGCGGACAACCTGTCTAGCAAAGCAAAGGCCCAATTAGACGACTCGTCTAAGTGGACGTCACCTCAGTTGATTCTCCATCACATGCAGATAGCGGTAGTACTTAATGACGCAGCTCCATTGGAGGGTAAACAGGGTCTCGCAGAAGACATGGCGTTAGTGAGGGAGAGAGACTCACCATGGGAACGATGTCGACGCTCTGTATCGCCAACACTAGGCGGCTTCTCCATGGAGTTCAGGATTGAACCCAGGAGAATGGCCATCTTGGAATGACTGAGGTGTTGCCACTTCCCTTAAAGGCGTGAGACTGTTTTTTAAAAACACTTTACTTCAGAGGCAAAATAATAAATCCATCAGGTGCAGTGATAAGGCCACCAGGTTTAAAGCAGGTGTGGCCTTAAGAATGCCATATGTCGTAGGCAAAATGAAATGCTAAGTAAATCCCTTCAATGGAGGGCTGAAGTGTAAAGGATATGGCAAAACGTTAAAAGGCTTAGGCATCGGTGGTGGATTAATAACTGCAGATGATAAACCCCAAATCTCTACTCTTTGCTCTGAGCGGGATAGGCTCCACTCACAGCACCACATGGCTGCTCTTTGGCGCCCCCTAAGGGTCAGCACCATAGGCGCCCACCTAGTTCACCTAGGCTGGCCCTGGGTTGAACAAGAAAAGGAAATCTATGCCTTTTGCAGTGCCAATGATTTGGAGAGAGTAAACAGATCATTTTTTGCACTCTCATCTAGACTTTTTACCACCGAATTGCAGAACAGTAAGCGATGAGCATGGTAAGCAATTTCATCAAGGCATTGCAGCAATGGTATCAGCAAAAGGAGCCCATCAATGCTTGCAGAATATTGCTGGACAGTGACAAGAAATGTTCCATTTAATGAATACAAGAGACAAGCCAAGAAGAGCTGAGTAGCCACTGAATAACTAGTAAATGATGTATATATATATATATACATAATAGTTTTTCACTTTTTTTGTGTCATAGTAAATTCTATTTCTATAATCCTTTTGTTGATTTAATTTGTAAAGTGTTACATCAACAGGATAGTTGAAATATTATGTAACCAGAAATACACGAAAAGACCTAAGTTTACAATTTATGATTAAAACTCTATTATCTACGCGCTATCTACGCAGTAGATATAGACGTAAAATGTACAAACTTAAATATCATGGAAACAATAGCCAATCAGCTGGTTTAATTCTCATATTTAGATTCAGCACATCAACAGATGACTTCTAAAAATTTATATCTGTTAATTGTGGGATCACTTTTAATTCATCTGCCTCTCAAATGCTAGAACATTTTAAAATCATACCACAACTAGTTTAGTGACTAATGCTCTAAGTCAGGTTTTTAAGAAGCAGTGTGGTCTGTCCCTTTTATTTATCCTTTCTCATTTCTCCTCCATTGTCACCCCTCTGAAGAAGTGCCGGTCTTTTCTTCCCCACACATTACTTTTCATCTTTCTTTCATAGTTTCTTCTTTTCTCTCTCTGTCTCTGCGTTCTCAAATTTCCCGTCTTCCTTTCTCTAAATTTTTTTTCTTTGTTCTCTGTTTGTTCCTCCCCTTTTCTCTCATTCCTTTTTCTGTCATGCTTTCTTTCCCGATTTTTTGAAGAAATGCTGGACACATGGGGAAGCAGATGCTAGTTCCAAGCTCCCAATTGCAATTAGGGACTCAGGAGGGTGCAGCTGGGGCAGGAGGGGTAGGTAGGCTAGGCCTGGCAGGGAGTGGGGGCAAGTGGCGGGACTCGAGGTGAGTAATTCTGAATAACTTGGTGTGGGAGGAGGCAGAAGGTGGGGGACGTGGCTTGGCCAGCAGGTCTTACTCTTTGAAGCTTTCTTTGGAAGGGCTCGGGGATAGGGGATTTGGTCTCACTTGATTGTGGAGTGGGCGATCAGGCAGCCAGGCCTGTGTTATTTTTTCTTTCTTTTATGATTGTGGCCACTTAACTAGCTACATTCTTTTGCACAGAGCCATTTAAGGATCAAGCTATCAAGCCACATATGGCTGGATAACTTCAGTACAGCTCTGAAGCAGTCCTAGAGTTATCTGGTTAACTTAGCCGAATACAGCTTAATATGAGCCAATAGGTAGATTTTAAAAGCCCTGCGCGTGCCAAAGGTGGGAGATATGCACGTATCTCCCACTGCGCGAACAAGTGAAAAGTTTTGAAAAAAGGGGCAGGGCATGGACAGGGGGAGGCCAAGAGATGTGCGTGTAAATACTTACACGCCAGGGTACCCTGCTGCGTAATTTTGCTACTGCTATGGATGGAGTGTAAGTAAGAAACAAATAAATTTGGTTTGGTAAGTGGGGTTTTAAAGGTTGGGCAAAACAGGGTGAAAGGGTATTTAGAAAATGAATGTTGACACAAAATATATGATCTTAGACCATGAATATGAATGCTGTTACTGTAAACCGTTGTGATCTTCTTTTGGGAGCGACCTAAATAAATAAATAAATAAATAAATAATAAATTGGGGGGGGGGGGGGGGGGGGGTTTGGAAGTCCTGTCCCTAAACTGGGCGAACTGGGAATGAACTGGGAAAACTAGTTATGGTATTGGCACATGTCCCTTATAAAATTCCCCCACTTATACGGTAGTTGCAGCATTTGCGTGCAGATATGCGCATCCACTTAAAATTGTGTGCACATGTACGTGCGTCCAAGCTATTTTATAACATGCGTGCATAATAGGGATGTGCACACATTTTTTTTTCGTTGGTGTTTTGTTTTCGGGTCCGAGGTGGGCCATTTCGGTCCACTCCCCGAACCCGAAAACTTTTTTCGTTTCTATTTTGGGAAAAACTCGAAAAAACAAAAAAACCCCACCCCAACCCTTCAAATTATTTAACTATAATCCCCCCACCTTCCCGACCCCCCCCCCAAGACACTGAAAGTCCCTGGTGGTCCAGCAGGGGTCCCGGGAGCGATCTCCCCCCTCTTGGGCACCCTGCTGGACCTCCAGGGACTTTCGGCAAGTCTTGAGGGGTCGGGACGGTGTAATTAATTAAATTTGATGGGCTGGGGTGGGTTTGGGGTTTTTTTTTAAATGTGCCCTTTCTCCCCCCCAAAAAACAATAGGAAAACCACACAAAATTTTGTGGGTTTTCCTTTCGTTTTGTCAGCCCCCCCGAAATGCAACGACATAGGACATATCATCTTTATTTCCTATTTCGTTGCAAATTAATGCACATCCCTATTGCATATACTCGCGTATGTAATAAAATGGACGTATCTCTGGATGCAAGTTGGCAAACGCGCATACATGTGTCCCCTTGCGGATGTTTCAAAGTTACCATTTAAATTTGTTGGATAACAGTGTTATGCCCCTGGAACACCTCTTTTTTATCCAGCTAAAGTTTAGCCAGATAAGTATCAGACATATTCAAAACTTGACATTAGCTGGATAAGTTATCCAAGTTATCCAGATAAATGCCTTTGAATATTGACCTCTGTATTTATAACAAATAACTTAAGCATTTTATTCAATGTTTAATGAATCTCAAGTTTTATTATCCATTAAGAGGACATTTTAAATATTTACTGTAGTTCTTAGTTTAAATAAATCTAGATAATCAATGAAAACAGAGGTTGTATCCATTTATTACCCACTAATTATTCTATGGCATAAAGTGGAAGTGATCATATTTCAAAATCATGTATTAAGCTGTTCATTTTCTGCACTGCACTGTTTGGAAAACCATATCCAGTATTGCCACAGGATATACAATATTACGTAGTTATTTTACATTAAGGGAGGTCTCAAAGTAATCATTGGCTGGTCTGTTTATGAATGGTGGGTTAATTGTTTTCACTGTTCTCCATGAGGAGATGTAAGGAGCATATAAAGTCCTGGCACGCTCTAATATTTATTCTATTCCAGCTGAGGTTAAAATGCCTCAATAAGTTCCATTGTTTAGAAAAATAGAAGAGCAAAAGTGAGCTATTGATGCTAGAACATTAACAACAACATGTTCTTTCTCATTCTGACAGGTGCCATGCTTTCTGAAGTGTTAAAGCATCATAGCTAGTCATAGCAGGTTGTTTTCACAAACTCCTGCACATGTAGCTTACTATTTAACGTTTGAAATTATTTAATCTGTTTTAGTGACAGGTTCTTAGCCTGAATACGCTAAAACCCTAATCCATCAGATTCTAAACTTAATTTTATTTAAACCCTGGGAAAACACAAATATTCAGGTCTACTAATAATAATAATATAGGGATAGGTTTTCAAAACCTGCTGAGCAGGTACAAAAACCTGGAAAATGTAATCATCTAACTGTAAAGATATTCAGCCGCACTTACCCAGCTAAAAGTGCAGTTGGATATCTGGCTTAATCTAGCTGGCCAACTTTTGACCGGCTAGCTTTAGCAAATTTAGCGGATTAGGGATGAAAATCAGTGCTAACTGGCTAAATTCTCTTTTAAAAACAAGTAGTTGATCTCTGATCTTCACTTTCCTCATGCTACATGATTAAAAAAACCCACCACAAATGTGCCTTCTGCATACCCTGATCCTTCTCCTTCCTTCTTGAGCACCAATGAAAAAGTTATTTTCAGGGGGAGAGACATTACATATTTTTATCAGTTGATTAGGAGAGAGAAGGATTGGGGGCCCATGAACAGGGAGCTGGTGGGGGGCAGTTGAGAAGAGAGAAAAGTAACAGCACATGGCCTCTTCCTGAACGCAATTTACTAACATTTGTTTTTTTCTTAAATTGCTACTCATCAGTAGGATGGAAGATGTCAGGGAATCACTGTTCCCTCAAAGCTGTGTGCATGTGCGCATGCGCACAAGTCATGAACCTGCACACATGGCAAAAAATTGTGCACACAAGAAGTCAGATATTTGCATTATACTGGCTTGTAGCGCACAAATTTGAACTCACCTTATTAAAAGTTGCACAAATGAACATTTTTGTGCATATAAGGGGTAATTTTCAAAAGGATTTACACATGTAAATTTAACTACTATTGTAGCAATTTTCAAAAGCCATTTACTTAAATAAAGTGCAATTCCACGGGTAAATCCTAAGGCAATTCAAATATATATATTGTAGCAATTTTCAAAAGTCCACTTACACAGGTAAATTGCATTTACTCACATAAAACCCAGTTTTACGTGTGTAAATGCTATTTAAAATCAGGCTGAAAGCCTTTCAAAAATTTGAGTGTACATTGTTTTAGTCTGGGGATGGATAAATTTAGGACTGCTATTACAGCATCAAGATGTGGGGAGAGAGAGAGAGAGAGAGAGAGAGAGAGAGAGAGAGAGAGAGAGAGAGAGAGACTAACCATAATGCCTTGACCCTAGATAGGTATTTATAATCTCTATTGGAGGCCCACCTAGTAACTCGAGGTGAGGTTTAGGTATTAGTGTAGGGGTTAGGGGCCACTTTAACATTCAATGTGAGACTTACGAACAGAACAGTGCTCTCCTGTGAACATTTGATGACCCTCGGAGTGAGAAAACTCACCCAGAGATGAGATTTGTTCAATGTTCTCTCAACCTAGCTTGATGGACACATTGCAAAGGGTGATCAGCCGTAACGCAAGCTATCACATGGCTTAACGCTCCTGAAAAAGTTGTAGTTAAAGCCGTGCGATAGGGCTTCGCAAAACAGTAAACCCAGTCCACTCCCGCCCCTAACTTATCCTCTTTTTCGGATTTGCATCGCACCATACGATATGGTGCAATCATATGCGAAAACGCCTTAACGCATTTTGATAAATGAGGAGGTTAGCTTGTTAGTGCTGTATATCATGTTACTTGGTATAACCCCTGGCTGATAGTCCTGGATAAAGACCACAGGAACCACACCTCAAACACAGTCTCTTAATAAAAATGTATTAATATAAAATTCTTCCCATGTTGTTACTTTATTTGAGTGTTCAAGATTTCTCTAAGTGGGGGGAAGATATTTAAGTAATTTCCAATTACACTATGCACAGTTCATAAGCTAATAAATGACGAAAAATCTGACTGGCTAAACACCGCATTACAACTACATGTCCCTCAAAGAAATCTCGGATCGGCCAATAAAGCTCTGCTAACCATACCCTCAGTCAAAACAGCAAAGTTGACTCAAGTTAGAGTGAGAGCACTATCTTTGGCAGGACCATTATTATGGAACACATTACCACTGGAATTAAGACTAATGAAGGAACTAAACCTCTTCAAAAAAGGCTTAAAAACATGGCTCTTCAAAAAAGCATTTCACAGTGAGGTAGCGGAATAACACATACACAAAGCAGGAAGTCACCAAGAAAAAACAGAATTGCTTATTTTTGTTATTTTCTCACAATTAAGTATTAAATTAGAAAGACAGTTAATCGTAAATGGTAACCACACCCATTCCCATTTAGAGTATATTTTTGAACTATGTAACCATATAATAATGGCACCCTATGAATAATTGAGAAATCACATATTTGTGCCTAACTGTAAACCGTTGTGATGGTGCTCTACTATACGATGGTATAGAAAAGTTTTAAATAAAATAATAAATAAAAAATTTTTTCAAGTGCATGTATGTTAAAACCTGTTATGTCTAAGGATTATATATTACCTGAAGTTAAGTTGAGCACTTTGATTGTTCTGAGTTGACTTTTCAGGACTGTGTATTACATGAGCTAAGCTGCGCTGCATTATTTGTTTTAAATTTCCTTTTTTTCACTGTAAGAAAGGTGCACCTAAGGAATAGCCAGATTTTGCCTCCTTTTTCCTCTGGCTGTGCCAAGCTCCTACCTCTCAAGTTACCACATACGGTGGCAGTAGTGGAATATCATGCCTAAACAGGAAGCATAGACAAGAGTCCACAGCCGCAGCAAGAGAAGAAGAAAAAAAAAACCCTGCAGATTTTTTTTACTTTTCCTGGGACTTCTCAGTTCCACTCTCCCCAGCTTTGCACAACAGGCCAAGAGGCTATCCCCACCCATATAGTCAGAGGTCAAGTAGTGAGTAAGGGTCAGATAGGCCAACAGGTTTTTTTTGTTTTGCCCTGCTCTACCCATCACCGGAGAGTTATGTAACTTGGAGGCAGCTCAGTAAACAGGGAAGATGGAGCAGGTGCTCAGGGTCATTGCTACCAGCTAGCAGCAACTACAAAACACCCTGAAAGCACAAATTAATCAGCAGCAGGCGTTGCGAGAGCAGGTGATTCAGTGGCATACAGTTGTATTGCAGTTAGCTCCCCTTGGCTTCTGAGGGTAGGAGACTGATGCTGCTTTCTACAGCTCCGCTGGCCGCACTTCTAGCTGCTGGGGTGGAGTGGGAGGGCATATGCTTCTGCTTTTGGAATTGCAGGTGCGGGCAGAAGGGGAGGGTGGCAGAATTGAGTTTTTTGTCCTGATTTAGGACACCGCCCCCATATGACAGCCCTGAGGGTAAGTGGGACACCAGGTGCAGGTGCAACACCTCTAGGCAGCTCAACTCTTGAGAACCCAAATTTGTATGGGGTGAAAGAGATAGCGCCCTTGCTGGATGGCACTTATGGCTGAGGCCATATTGGCCATAAGCTAGCTATAGCTCTGATTTTGATACACTCATCAAGGCTCCAGGCTGAAACCCATAGGGTTTATTACGCAGATGCATGCTGTCATAATCAAAGATGAATATGATAACCTTGAATTATTTGACCCACAAGGGGAGTCCACCAAGCACATTTCTCAAGCATAGATGAAAGGCACATGGCACAAAACGGCTGAAGCAAATTCATGCAGAAATGCATGCACGATGGAGACCACAAAGAAAATGGACAAAGGCAAGCCCCCATCAGTCGCACAAGTTCTGAAGATGCATAGCCCATGTAAGATGCAAGAATAGAACTCTCGTAAAGAAAAGCAATAGATCCATAGATTATGTGGTAGCACAACCATATCCTTGAGTGCGATATTACAAGACCTACAGGAGACAAGCTTTGATATCCCCAGAAGAGGGCCTGGAATGCATGGTGGAAAGCCTGAGGTATGGTGACACGACTGCCATTTTCCTGCATTGTTTCTCCAGAATCTTGAAGGCTTGTCTATCCACCCCAAGGTACCATGGCAGGAGCACAGATTAACCAACCTGAAATCACCCCTAGGAATGAATATGGTCGAGAGTCATACTCAAGACTATCATCCCATGTCACTTAGTCGCCCCAAAGCATAAGCAATATGGGACTGAGCAGAGTAGAGGCCTTGCTACAGGGTGTCCACGAGCACCAAATAGCACCTCTGCCAGCCATCAGTGGCGAGAAGCTAAACAGAAGATCATCATCATGAGCAAAACCACTTTGGCCAACTAAACAACAAAAGTAATTCCCTCTGTCAGCGAAAACTATGGCATCTGAATCACCAACAAAACACATTTTAGTAAGGAAGTGGTAGATGCCATGCTAAATTATGTGATTCGCACTATTATATCTGCCAAATTGCATAGTGTTGTGTCTAGAGACCTTGCAATAAAAAATATAATTATTATTATATAGTACAAGGTTGTAAGAGCCACTGGATCTTGCAAATGAAATTATGCCATATCAACAAACACAGGGATGATATAATTAATTTAATTTATTTATTTTAAAGTTTTTATATACTGCTAATAGAATTAGTAACAATCTATCTAGGCGGTTCACAATGATACACACATAATGAGTTAAACTAAAAACAATATGACAAAAGTAAATACAAGATAAAATATAAAATAATATGATTTTAAAGGACAACTATTTGGACATAAAACATTTCTTAATAAATTAGTTGAGGGGGTGGTTAAAAAGTTAGGCAATATTGTAAGCGGCAGAACAAAGATTAGTTTTTAAAGATTTTTTAAATTCTTTAGTGTTTGATATAAGTCTGATCTCTTCGGCAGGGAGTTCCAAAGAGTTGGGCCAGGATTGAAAAAGCTCTTTTGCGGGTTATGTCAAGTTTTGTAATTTTTATTGTCAGAACCTCAAGGATGCATTTGTCCATTGATTGAAGTTGGTGAGTTGGTTTATAGATCCTTAGCAGAGTGCAGACCAATATTGATGATGGATGTAGAGAAGATTGTGAATTATGGTGAGTATTTTGTATTTGATTCGATATGAAATTGGTAACTAGTGAAGATGTTGAACAGTTGGAGTAATGTGGTCTTTACGTGATAAATTGTGTAGTAGACTGTTATGTGATAACCATGTTTTTGTGGATTTTAGATATAGTTGTAGTAAGGAAAATGTTTTTTTCCAGGAGTCTGTAAACAGACCTATGAATTGGATGTCATCAGCATAGATCTTAAAGTTTAAATTAAGTCCTGATAGAAGATGACATAACGGTAGTAAGTAAATATTAAAGAGAATTGCTGAAAGCGAAGAGCCTTGGGGGAAACCTGAATTGGTAGTGAACCAATCAGAATGAGAGTTACCAAGAGTTATTCTTTGAGGACGATCTGATATAAAAGAGTTAAACCATTGAAGAGCCGAACCAGAAATACCTATCTGTTTGAAGTTTAGTAAGAGAAGTTCATGATTTAATGTATTGAATGCTGCTGAGATGTCTACCAAAACCATGATATAATCTGTATTGGAATCAAATCCTCTAAGGATTGTGTCAAATGAGGAAATAAGCAAGGATTCTGTACTGTGTCCTTTCCTAAAACCATGTTGATTGTTGTACAGAATGTTGTGATCTTGTATGTAATCAGAAAGTTGTTTGAAAAACCTGAGGGATGGTGACATGCTCACAATATTATAGGGATACTTTACCAGGTTCCTCTAAAGCTTGCCTACTTGCACTAGAGACTAGGCCAGGGGTATGTAAAAATCATGTGAATTCCCATCACAGAATACTCCTATATAGATGAGTTATATGTTCTGGTCCTAACCAGGTAGAATGCTATCAGCAAAAACAACTGATAAGCTAGCGCATCAGAAATACCCACTTAACACAGAGGCACAAGAATATGCAGCATTCTTTTAAAACTCATTCTGAACTACATACATGAATAGTATGAGTGCCTGAAGATCAAATGCCCCAAATACAATAAATAACTGACAGTGAATTTCATAACATTGCTAATGCATATGGAACCGCCATGTGCGGGCCGTTTGAAGGCCAAGCAACATATGCGCTATTGCCAGGGTTGAATCACAGCAGATGACAAGTGCCTGGATGCCATAAATGATTTGCTAAAGAAAAGATGATGCACCAAAAATGTTGACATGCAAGTGCTGGAGGTGGTACATTTTTGGTGCGTCACCATCCCTCAAGTTTTTCCAACATGAATTATAATATCCTTGTGTTCGCTGATATGGCATAATTTCTTTTGCAAGATCCAGTGGCATAGGGACCCTGATGTGCTTGCTATCTGAAAGCCAAGTGAAGAATGCTTTAATGTCAGAGGAGGCTGAGCCAGATAATCAATGACCAGATGCCATGATAGATCTGCTGAAGAAAAAAGGAAGGATGACATACAGTAAGAACTTGCTAAACAAAAACAAATTACTGTGGATTTCCCTATCTCACTATGCACAGGGATCCTGACACACAAACTGTCTGAAAGGCCTGTGACATGGAATGCAAAAGGGCCTTGGTACAAAAGTAGATGACTGCGGCATTTAAGATTATGGCTCAGTGCAGAGATGGTAATATGCGTGCACTCAGTTGGGAGTATTAAATGACTTGGTTATACCCGTTAAAACTCAAAGAAATCCAAAAAGAAGCTCTTCCAGGCACCCTGCAAAATGGTGAGATTGATACCAGTTTCTTATAAGGAACCAGTATAACTGCCAAAGAAGGGAAATGCACACAACGGTGGCCATTTTTGGGGGCCTCCATTGGATGCATGACAAACACCCATGCATATTAACAAGGTTGCTCAGACTCATTCCCCATTGTCCCCAAGATGATGTGTGTCTACATCCCACTATCAAACACATGGGCTGTTGCAAGGTGACAACTGCTATAGAAACTTGCATAGACCATATCTAATATGACGTAGTAGTCAGTAATGGATCTATTCCTTGTAACCAACACCCAGGGAGAAGCGCTGATCTCTTGAGTCTACCTGGCTAATAACCATTGACTTTGGGGTTGCTAGTAGATGTAAATGGAGTAGATGTAACTCCATTTACAGTAGAGAATGTATGGGAAGAGTTGGGGAAACTGGAAGTGGACAAAGTCATGGGGCCTGATGAGTTTCATCCCAGGATACTGAGGGAGCTCAGAGATGTGCTAGCGGGTCCGCTGTGTGACCTGTTCAATAGATCCCTAGAAACGGGAGTGGTGCCGAGTGATTGGAGAAGAGTGGTGGTGGTCCCGCTTCACAAGAGTGGGAACAGAGAAGAGGCTGGTAACTACAGACCAGTCAGCCTCACCTTGGTGGTGGGAAAAGTAAAGGAGTCACTGTTGAAAGAAAGAATAGTGAACTATCTACAGTCGGGAGAATTGCTGGACCAGAGGCAGCATGGATTCACCAGGGGAAGATCCTGTCAGACAAATCTGATTGACTTTTTGACTGGGTAACCAAGGAATTGGATCAAGGTAGAGCGTGCTATGTCATCTACTTGGATTTCAGCAAAGCTTTTGATACAGTCCAACACAGGAGGCTGGTGAATAAAATGAGAAGCTGAGGAGTGAGTGCCGAAGTGGTGGCCTGGATTGCAAACTGGTTGACCGACAGAAGACAATGTATGATGGTAAATGGAACTTACTCTGAAGAGAGAGCGGTGTTAAGTGGAGTGCCGCAAGGATTGCTGTTGGGACCGGTCCTGTTCAATATCTTTGTGAGCGACATTGCGGACGGGATAGAAGGTAAGGTTTGTCTTTTTGCAGATGACACTAAGATCTGCAACAGAGTGGACACGCCGGAAGGAGTGGAGAGAATGAGACAGGATTTAAGGAAGCTGGAAGAGTGGTCAAAGATATGGCAGCTGAGATTCAATGCCAAGAAGTGCAGAGTCATGCATATGGGGTGTGGAAATCCGAAAGAACTGTATTCGATGGGGGGAGAAGGGCTGATGTGTATGGAGCAGGAGAGAGACCTTGGGGTGATAGTGTCTAATGATCTGAAGTTAGCGAAACAATGTGACAAGGCAATAGCTAAAGCCAGAAGAATGCTGGGCTGCATAGAGAGAGGAATATCAAGTAAGAAAAGGGAAGTGATTATCCCTTTGTAGAGGTCCTTGGTGAGGCCTCACCCGGAGTACTGTGTTCAGTTCTGGAGAACGTATCTCCGAAGGGACAGAGACAGAATGGAGGCGGTCCAGAGAAGGGCGACCAAAAAGGTGGATGGTCTTCATCGAATGACATAAGATAAAAAAAAAAACATAAGATGTGCCATGCTGGGTCAGACCAAGGGTCCATCAAGCCCAGCATTCTGACTTATGAGAAGAGATTGAAGAATCTAAATACCTGGAGGAAAGGAGGAACAGGGTGATATGATTCAGACTTTCAGATACTTGAAAGGTTTTAATGATCCAAAGACAACGACAAACCTTTTCCATTGCAAAAAAATTAGCAGAACCAGGGGTCACGATTTAAAACTCCAGGGAGGGGGATCCAAGATGGCGGCGGTATGAGAGGTGTCGGTGTTTGGAGCTCTGCAGCGTCTTCTACAAATTTCTATTTTTGTACTTGGAGCGGTGTTTTGGATAATGCCACATACTAAACTAAAGGGCAGGGTCAGACAGGAAGCCTCGACCCCCGTAAGACCCTTAACGATACAGATGACATGGACAGGATTCTACCTGCCAGCAGAGTTCGTGACCCCGGAGAGTCCCGCGACAGCGGTTGGTGAGGAGCAAGCACCACCGCTTTTGGGAGAGGTCAGTCTTAGTCCTGGGGCTCCAACAACAACTTTGCCACCGAGGAGCGACGCAACCACCATTGAACCAGGCTCTACTCTTTGACGGAAGGCGTTTATGGAGTCAAGCCCGATCAAGGAGGTACAAATGGTGGGATTGGCGACGCTAGAAGCGGTTGGAGGTTTGAAATCTTCCTCCCCTCGGGTGGAGAGCTTCCTCGGCAACAACCGAGCAAGCAGTGGCGGAGAAACAGCATCTGCCGGAGGAAGGGAGTCCGCTCCCCCCCTCCAAGGAACCAGGACAAGCAAGGACTATCTCTGCCTCAACCTGTAACTTTTTTACCTTTTTCACCTATAGGGAAACCTAAAACTGTGACTATGGATATGATATGGCAAGCAATTGTCTCATTGCAAAGCAATATTGCAAATTTAAATGTCAATATAAAGGAAATGCAAACTGCTCAATTTAAATCCATTAGTGACCAAACATGCTGAGACCTTGGTGAAGGTGGAAGAGGATATAACTTAAGAAACATAAGAACATAAGAAAATGCCATACTGGGTCAGACCAAGGGTCCATCAAGCCCAGCATCCTGTTTCCAACAGTGGCCAATCCAGGCCATAAGAACCTGGCAAGTACCCAAAAACTAAGTCTATTCCATGTTACCATTGCTAATGGCAGTGGCTATTCTCTAAGTGAACTTAATAGCAGGTAATGGACTTCTCCTCCAAGAACTTATCCAATCCTTTTTTAAACACAGCTACACTAACTGCACTAACCACATTCGCTGGCAACAAATTCCAGAGTTTAATTGTGCGTTTAAAAAGTTCAAGCATCGATTATACAAGGAGAATCATTGTTGTCCAGAAAAGTTGAAAATACAGAAAACAGTATTAGATATACCAACTTAAGGATCATACATTTTCCAAAATGCAAGTTAGTCTCTCCGAAGGAGCAATTAAAGAATTATTTTCAAGAGGTATTATCATTGCCCTCTGAAAGTTTACCATCAGTGTCAAGTGCATACTTTATAACATGGAAAGATGAAGGAGAACACCGAACCGAGTAGCAGAAGAAACTTCACTTAACATAACAGATTTACTTGAGACATCCTTTGTTGTGACCTACCCGCGAGGAGTGCGGGCAGGTCCCTTACCTTGCCGCGGCCAGTCGGGCCACTGGCACTGTTCCCTCTGTGGCAGTCATGCTGCTGTGTCCGGGCTCCGCCCTGGCTGCCTCCGGTCCTGCGCGGCAGGGTCGGGCCAACAAGGGCTCTCCCTCGTGGCCGGGACACCGCTGCCGCTCCTGCCCTTCCCGACATGGCTAGGACCTTCCTTGGGGCCACCGGCAGGGAGGCCGTCCCTGCCGGTGCCTGCTACAGCCCGGGTCCTTGTCCGGCAGGGAAGCCGTCCCTGCCGGTGCCTGCAGCCATCCTGCTCTTCCTGCTTCAGTCTTCACGGCATGGAGCCACTCCAGCAGCCTGCCTTTCGTGCAGCTTTTGGGCAGGGCTGCTCCCGCTGCCTGCCTGCTTCTCCTCAGGCCTTCCACGTGGCTGGGGATGCCACCAGCCTGTCCTTTCTACTTCCAGCTCTCCTTAGGCATGGGCGCGCGCCTCTCTCCTCCTTTTCAAGGGCCAGCCAGGTGTGGCCCTCTGCTGACCCCTCCCTGGGCGTTGTCTCTTCAGCCCTACAAAAGGGCTCAGCGTCTATTCCAGCTTTGCCTTCGCAAGGAGTTTGACACTCCTGGGATCCTGCTGTCCTTCACTCCAGGCGTCGTCCTTGTTCCAGCACTTCTTCAAGGTCCTGTGTTTCCTGTTCTTTGTTGGAGCTCCTCGTCTTGTCCTGATGTCCATGTTCCAGTCCAGATGTCCGCCTGCTGTTTCTGATGTCCGTGATCCAGTCCTGAGGTCTGTCTTCTGATCCTAATGTCCGTGATCCTGTCCAGTTATTCTGAACCCCTGGTACCTCGATGCGTCGCAGTCTCAACCTAGTACTTGCTTGAGTCTTTTGAATACCTTGTACCTTGTTCCTGAGTCTCGTCTGTGCATCCAAGTACCTTGTTCCTGAGTCTTCGTCTGTATCTCCATGTTCCGGTCTTTGCTGCCCTGGCCTCCATCTGGCCTGCCACTTCTTGCCATACCCTGCGGCAGGTCCGAAAGGGCTTGGAACGGTCGGAGGACTGTTCATAAGACCACCATTGAGTTGCTGGTCTTCCGAAGCGTGCAGGTTCGGAAGAGGGTAAGTATCTCCAGTCATCTGTCTTCAGTCCAGCCTCACTCCTGTCCAGCTCATGCTCGGGCATGCCTCGCCTGCCACGGCACCTCTTCGGAGTTCCTCTGGGGTCAAGCCGTGGTCCAAGAACACACATCCCCTGGTAAGCGGAACCGCTCTCCTAGCGCTTCACAACATCCTTTAGTTCTCAGATTGAAAAGAGAGGAACTCTTTTGGTCAAATTTACCCTTTCATCAGACAGGGATAAAGTTCTAAAATTGTTTTTGTTAAACAGAACTTCTCTATATCTGGGACAAAAGCTATGGATCTACCTGGACGTTTCTAAAGAAACTCAATCAAGACGAAAAAAATTTCTAACCTTGGCAAATCAAGCAAGAACCTTTGGTATACAATTAGTGATAAGATTTACATGTAAATGTATAATGCGTACGGATGGTACAAGATATGTGTATTATGAACCGGAGCAGTTAGAGAAGTTCTTGGAAGCCTGTCGGAACCAAGGGGAGGAGATTAGAACTTCACTTCCTATACAGTTGGAATAGAATTAATGAATATGTAATAACTGAAATTATGAAAAAAATAAAATAAATAAAAAACTCCAGGGAGGAAGACTCAGAACCAATGTCAGGAAGTATTTCTTCACGGAGATGGCGGTGGATGCCTGGAACGCCCTTCCAGGGACATTTTTTGGAAACGGACTTGTGCTACTTTACAACTCAGATGAGTATCATTGATATGTATATAAGAAGATAGAAGTGACATTATTTTTGCGAGCATTATCGTTTCAGCAAGTTTGTAGCTAAACAGGAGATTTATGATTTTCAAGTCATCACTCATTTACAAACATTCACTAGGATATCTAACGTGTGTGTGGGGGGGTCAGCTTCACTTCAGTGATACAGTATTTTATTGAAAATGAACTCTTTTTGAGTCTCATAAAATAAAAAACTAAAGAAAAGTTTTTTGACTAATAAAGCAAATCGATCGTGTACCCAAGTATGAGTTTGAATGATAGACAAACTCATCGAGTTATAGGTCCTACAAATTGAGTTCTTTTTGGCCTGATATATGTGGTTCATTACTTTAAGGTATATGAAATTTGGCCAGTGATACCCTTTGTTTTTGATGGGAGGTATAGGATTGGCCAGAAAACTAGAGGGAGAGAAGGGAGATGAAATGTAGATGAGTGGATAGAGAGGCAGAGATAAAGTAAATGAAGAAAAAGGAGAAGAAAAGTGAGAAATCAATATTAGACAAAGATGTAGGGAAGGAACTGAAGAAGACAGGAGGAGAAGATAACATAAAGGGCAAGGCTTCAATGGTCCTACGTCCCCCGATGGCGCTATATTGCTGTAGTATGATATTGTAGAGCATTTGTGAATTGGGGTGAGGCTGCACTGGCCCTGTGTCCCCAGTGGTTCTGCATTGCCGTAGCATGATCCTATGGAGCATTTAGTGAACAGAAATTCAGTAGACGAGGGCATGCTCACCTCTGGGGATTGAGAATATACATTAGAATTTGATGTTTAATAATTGAATTGTTGTATGCAATTGACCTATGCTGCAGCCATATTCATTCAATAAAGGTCTTATTTTCAAATAATGCTGTGACAGAATTTTCTCTTACAAATACAATAAGAAATTGAGGAGGGGGTAGGTGGTTAATTGTAGGTAGGTGAGAGGAGGCGGTCGCATCTGAAGCTGTTGAGACAGGAGGAATGCAATTGTCGAAAATGTATACCTTTTTATAGATTCAATGTTATTATTTCTTTACCTTTAATTGGCATTGGGGGAAAGGGTACAGACCCTTTAACTTAAGATTATGTTACAGAACTGTGTTTTATCATGGAAAATTATTTTATTCCAGAAATACCTCATTCTGAACCCCCCTTATCCCTACCCTACAGACAAAAACAAAGGCCTTCTATTTACCTGAAAGCTTTCTCCTATTTTGTGCCCAAGGCAAAGGTCCTTAATAAATAGAGCTCAGAATTTAGCAGGATTAATATTTTCACCACAAATTGTACATAATCTGCAAAAGCATGCCGTGAACTTCTTTATTTTCACAAACATTCAAAAAAGATTTACGATGTATTTCTGGATACCATGTTGCCAAGTAACGCTTTATAATTCTCAGCTACATAGAAGAAGAAGCGTGTTCTTAACATTTTTAATTCTGAAACATTAAAAAGTGGCATAAAAACCATAGGGAATGGTTGTGTGAATGGGATAGGAGTGACTAAGTTTTATCCTCATCTGCAAGGGATGACAAAGAAAAAGTCATGAAGGCTTTTTATCTCACTTCTGACATTAATTTATTTATTTAGATTTATATTTCACTTTTTGCAGTGCTTCAAAATGGATTACATTCAGGTACTGTAGGTATTTCCCTATCCCCAGAGAGCTTACAATCTAAGTTTGTACCTGAGGCAATAGAGGGTAAAGTGACATGCCCAAGGTCACAAGGAGCGTCAGCAGGACTCAAACCCTGGTCTGTAGCCCACTGCGCTAACCACTAGGCTACTCCTCCACTCCCTCAATATGAGATATTGCTAGTATTTTTGTTATTTCTAAATATTTGGCAATGTGGCGCATTAGAAAATGGGCAGCACTGTTTCTAAATTACCCCTAGATTCATCAAAATGCTATAATATCTCATGGATAATGCCAGAGAAAGAGAGAGCGCCTCTGGGGAGGCCTTCATAGTAGTTAACTATTTATATCACTATCGGAGGGCCAGCTAATAGCTCGAGGTGAGGGTTTGGTGGTGATGGACTCTGTAACAGGATACTATCAAGCTAGGGTGAGAGAACATTGTAGAAACCATCTTTGTGAGAGTTTCCTTACTCCAAATGACATCAAATCTTCACTGAGGTGTACTATGCTATTCCTATATCTCACTCTGCATGTAAAACTGACCCCTCAACCAACACCTCACCTCGAGCTATTAGCTGGTCCTCTTATAGTGATATAAATCGGTGACTACTATAACAGTGTCCTCAGAGGCTCTCTCTCTTTCTCTTCCTGCCCCAGGAAACAACATGTTTCTAACATTAAAAACATGTAATAGCATGTGTTATGCTATCACATGGTGCAATATTAATCCCACCCCTTCAAAAAATTTGCATTCACATCATACAGTACCACAATTATCACCTGCATAAACACCCACATTTTAATTGCAATAACAGTAGTAATGTGCATTAATGTAAGGGTTACCTAACACCCTCCTCTAACATATGTTATTTATATATACATTATCCTTATCTCACAGTAAGGTAATCTGCATGCAGATGAGCTGATTAGCAGAAAATGTTATGCTAATTAACTCTAAGTATTAATGCTAGATAGTACATCCAATGTTAATACCTAAGAGACTGGTGTACTTCATTTCAAATTGGTTTTGTAGAATGCTCATAAACAACCAAAAGTGCAAAAGTGTGGCATTTTGAGTGAAATTTTCACGAAAATCTCTTATGAAAAAATGTCATAAAAGAAGCCTTCACAGTAAAACACTTTTGCGAATGGTTCACTATGTATGAAAGTTTATTCAAATGCCACATTAATGAGCTTCTGTGATACAAAATCAAACAAAGCAGCTCATTAATGTATTATTTTGCAAAAATAAGCTTACAAAAAAGACTTCACAGGCTCATTGTCACAAAAAACCCCTACATAAACAAAGTATAAGTCATTTTTCCTCATGGGCCCAGAAAGTGATTGTCAATGAGAACTGCTATGGGGATTTAAAGGGCTCTTACTGCACATGTAAGGTATGCCTCTGCCAATTCCAAGTGAATTGAAAATTACCTGGTGATCTTAATGGCTCCCCCACTCTTCCTAATTCCCTCACGGTCCCTAAATGTACAATCTTAACTCCTTTTAGAAGCCTCAACCCCTTACTCTCCAAATTCAAGCATCCTAATTTATTTATTTAAAATTTATGTATTTAAAAGTTTTATATACCGCACAATGGGTAGGAAAACTATCCGTCTAGGCGGTGAACATGATTACTTACATACACAATAAGTTAAAAACATTACAATAAGTTAAGACATTAGAATTCACTTCCCCACCCCATGCCTCTAAAAGCTTACCCCAGCAAAGAGGTGGTATCTGGGGTAAGGAGCAATCCTCACTCATTCCTGCCTTGTCGCTGCCTGGTTCCAAAATGGCATCAGATGACCTCAGGAGCTCCTCTGACACGTGAATACCAGGGCCAGGTTTGTGTTGCTACTGCTGGGAATGCACTAAATTCTTGACTCTGGTAATGTGTGAAAAAGGTCTTGTGCAATGTTGCTCCAGATGCTAATGAGCACCAAGCTGTGTAAAATATTATGAGACAGTTCTTTGGCCTCTGTGTGTGTTAACATGGACCATTTAATGCAGGAAAGTTAATTATGCCACCAGAGGAGTCACCTAGGCTTTTGTTGCCCATAATCCCCATTCCCCTACAAAAGGCCAGACCATGTTTAAGTTGCACTATAAGCCTCAGAATCTTGGCCAGCAGGAGAAATTCATTTTTTCTCCTACTATCTATAATACCAAAATCAAAATGGCGCCATGGACCTTTTGATTGATCTTAAAGCAAAAATGGATATTATTATCATGAGGATTCATCTGGAAAAAGTAATTTTATTTGCAACAAAAATAGAAGACAAAGATAAAGAATATTTAGCAAAGTTTACCGATCATTATACATAAGACAAATAGAAAGCCATAAAGCTATTGTTTTTAATAAGCTATCAATGCTTGGTTTGAAGATCACTTTTAAGTCTATATAGATAATTATTGGTAAAAATCTGTATGGAGAGATATTCTGTTTGAAGCTATTTGTACAAACTCTTGTTGAACTGTTGATCATTGCTATATTTTATGTAGCCATGGTAATGCTGCCATGTTCAGTGTATCATCAGATTGTGCATTGGATGTTAAAGCCTGATATAATGTTAGCATTTAAACTGGTAAGTAACTTACAATACTTGCTGGCTTTAATGCTTGTTAGGTTATATACCTAACAAGGCAATTTCAGCAGGCCTGATTATAAGTTGAATTAGAGCTTAGCTATCACACTTGCATTTTTATTCCTGTATATTCCTAATTTATGAGACAGACATTTTATTTGATCTCTGTCCTTTTACTAAATCTCCACAGCATATAGCATATGACATGTACAATGTAAAGGTGTACATAAGGTCAAATATGAATAAGAATGCTGAATATACTCTTTGTGGAATTCTGGTATTGTGCTGAAAACCTTGCAGTAGCATTTGGTAATAATTAATTTGTACATGGGGAGGACAATTATATCAAAGACATTTACCTGGGTAAATATGTTTTTATCTGAGTAGATTGTCCTGACTGAAAATTGTCCCCACCACAGAGGCTAAAAGTACTTGTGGGTTTTCACTACATGTGCATATAAGTACTTTAGCCAAATTAAAAAGTTTTCCTTTTTAAATTATTTATTTATTAATTTATAGATATTTATATATAGTCCTTCCAAAAAAGATCAGAGTCATTTACAAGGTAAAAACATAGATAGTATGTACATATAATCAACATGACTGGGTATGGCTTCTCCATAAATGGAAGAAAGAATGCAAGGAGTAGTCAAACCGGTAGTAGGGCAGCTACACTGGTATTACAGTGAATCTTGAATAAAGTTGCCCTAGTTCCCGTATTAATTAATGCCTCGGTTTGAACTATTTCCCGAAGGTAAGGGACATTGGTAGCAACAATTGTGGAGAGGAAGCAGGATGGTGGAGAACTGCCCTCCTGATGGGGCTTGTTTCTTCGGAGTTTCTCGGTCTCTCGGAGCACCGGCCAACAAAATGTCCTTGTGATACACAGTAGAGGCAAAGGTTCTGCCATCTCTGCCTTTGTTTTTCCTTGAGTGAAAGTCAGGTGCTACCCAATTGCATAGGTTCTTCGAAAGCCACCACCCTCAGTGGTTCTAGTGTGGACTCCAAGTGACTCAGGGGTTTGGGAGCTATGGGAATAACCAATGGGAAGTCTTCCTCTCTCAAACTTGTTCCTAAAATCTGAGATCTATTCGAATAGCCAGGGCAATAAGTGCTTCTAGGGTTAGAGGAAGGTTCTGAGCTGCTAGTTCATCTTTTAATCTCCTGGATAACCCTTGCCAAAAAATGGCAGTTTGACTGTCTTTGCCCCAACCGAGTTTAGAAGTTAGGATATGAAATTCTACTGCATACTCACTGACCAAATGTGTGCCTTGATGAATATGAAGAATTTCTGTAGTAGTGGGCTAAAAGTGACTGGGATGGTCAAAAATCAGGCAAAACTGTTGTATGATGTTATCCATGTTCCTGAGAAGTAAGTCATCTTGCTCCCACAAGGGAGGACCCAGGTGACAGCAGGACCGTCCAACAGGGAGAGGATACACATAATCTTGACACGGGCAGAAAAAAATGAATTGGCTGTAACTCGAATTGCATTTTGCAAACATTGAAGAACCCTCTGCACCCCTTAGGATCACCACTGTATCTTGGAGGTGGTGGGAGTTGAATCATGGATTCCACGGCCGGATATATGCTGGTGCAGGGTTTGCCAGAGTTGGAACTGGGACTGAAGCCGGGTGTTGGGCTTGAATCATATTTAAGCATTGGGACAAGGTCAGTAATAATCCATTTACTTGATCAAGTAGCTGCTTGGTTGCTGCATGAACCTGTTCAGGAGACTATTTAATTTGGACTTTTGCTCCTGTATCTGAAAGGTCAAGGCAGCAATGGCCTATCATGGGGATGCATTCACCGAGCTCATGACCTCAGCAACCTGTTATGAGTGATGTAAGCGTGAGTCCCTCTTGCCATGGTGCAATTGATGCAACCTTGAGGGCAGGGCCCTAAGGTCTGCATCACCAGCAGGCGAACTAGTGTCTGCACGGGCCAGGCTATGACAAAGTTCAAAAAGTCTGAAGCTACACTCAGATCTGAAGGGCCAGACAAGGTTGATGGGCTGGGCTGAAGCTGAAGACAGATGAGGACCCTGGCTGAAGCTGAAGCTGAAGATGGACATGGAGCAAGGCTGTGGATGAAGCTGAAGATGGATAAGGAGCAAGGCTGAGGCTGAAGCTAGAGCAAAATGAAGATTGAAGACTGGAGCAAGGTGAAAACTGAAGACTGGAACATGGAAAAGTCTATAGACTGGAGCAAGGCAAAGATAAAACTGAGATCAAGGCAAGCTGAAACAATTCCAAGGAGAAGGACCTGCTTGCTGACGCAAAACCTGGTTGCATGGCTGAGGTTTAAATACCCTGCTGTGAGATGTCATCAGGAGGTGCTAAAAGACTGGATGCCCACTGTGGGGCTCTTATAGCTTGTTGCATGCCATGCACGTGCATCTAGGAAGAAAACAGGAGCAGCAGTGTTCAGCTGGTGGGGGGAGGGGGGGGGGGGAGAGCAGCAATCTTCGGCTGGTGGTATCGGGGTGAGTGTAACCGCTTGCAGGGCTATCTCTGGTTCATTATTTTGGTCTTGAATGCAATCATGAAAAGCCATGTGTTTAAGGATTTTTGAAAACCTTAACATCCTTTAGGGCAGTGGTTCTCAACCGGTGTTGCGACACACCAGTGTGTCGCCAAGAACACGCAGGTGTGTCGCCACACTTCCTGGTCCCCCACTGACCCAGCTGCTCCCCAGTCCTCCTCCGCCCGGGCTTAAAATGCTGTCAGCCCGGGTGGAACGCGGCAGGACAGCTGGAATCAGCGGCATCGGCATGGTCTCTTCTTCCCACTGCTCCCATGGCCCGGAAGAGGAAGTGGTGAGCGGCAGGTGCGTGCGCGGGAAGAAGAGACCATGCTACTGTGGTCAGCGTCGGCCCGAAGAACAGAAGAGAAGCGCGGCCTGAGGAATGAGCAGCATGGCTCGGAGAAAAATGAAGAAGAACGTCAAGCCCCGCGACCGATGGGACTCCTTGCTCCACCAGGGCTGAAAATGAAGGAGGTTAGGGTTGGGAGGAGGCTGCTGCTGTTGCTAGTTCCGGGGAGGAAGGGAGGGAGAGCGAGTGAATGAGCAAGCAAGCATGTGTGTTTGGGATCCTGTGTGTGTATGTGTGTGAGTGAGATAACATGTATGTGAATGATTGAGAGCCTGTGTATGTGAAAGAGAGTATGTCTGTGATTGAGAGCCTGCCTGTGAGAGAGAGAGCATGAATGTAAGTTTACAATTGGGAACCTGTATATGTAAGTTTTTGATTTGATTTTGATTTGATTTGATTTGAAAACCTGTTTGTGTGAAAGAGTATGTGTGTATGATTGAGATCCTATGTGTGTGAGAGGGATCATGTGTATGTATGATTAAGAGCCTGTGTGTATATGTAAGAGAGAGAGCATGTGTGTTTGTGTGTGACTGAGAGCTGGTTTAGGCGAGGGAGCATGTGAGTATGTGATTGAGAGACTGTGTGTAAATGAGAGAAAGAGAGAGCATGTGTGTCTGTGTGTGATTGAGAGCTGGTTTAGGTGAGGGAGCATGTGAGTATGTGATTGAGAGAGCCTGTGTGTAAATGAGAGAAAGAGAGAGAGCATATTTGTAAGCATGTGAATGAGAGTCTGTGTGTGAGAGAAAAAGACAGCATGTATGTGTGTGATTGAAAGTCTGTGTGTGTAAGCGTGAAAAGATAGACAGCATGGGGCGGATTTTAAGAGCCCTGCTCGCTTAAATCCGCCCAAATCCGGGCGGATTTAGGCGAGCAGGGCCCTGCGCGCCGGTGAGCCTATTTTACATAGGCCTACCGGCGCGCGCAGAGCCCCGGGACTCGTGTAAGTCCCGGGGTTTTCTGAGGGGGGCGTGTCGGGGGCGGGCCCGAACCGCGCGGCATTTTCGGGGTGTGTCAGGAGCATTCCGGGAGCGTGGCCGCGCCCTCCGGACCTGCCCCCAGGTCGCGTCCCGGCGCGCTAGCGGCCCGCTGGCGCGCGGGGATTTACGTCTCCCTCCAGGAGGCGTAAATCCCCCGACAAAGGTAAGGGGGGGGTTTAGACAGGGCCGGGCGGGTGGGTTAGGTAGGGGAAGGGAGGGGAAGGTGAGGGGAGGGCAAAAGAAAGTTCCCTCCGAGGCCGCTCCGATTTCGGAGCGGCCTCGGAGGGAACGGGGGTAGGCTGCGCGGCTCGGCGCACGCCGGCTATACGGAATTGATAGCCTTGCGCGCGCCGATCCAGGATTTTAGCGGATACGCGCGGCTACGCGCGTATCTACTAAAATCCCGCGTACTTTTGCTTGCGCCTGATGCACCAGCAAAAGTATGCCAAATCGCGCAGTTTGAAAATCTACCCCCATGTGTGTAAATGTGTAATTAAGAGCCTATATAAGTGAGAGAAAAAGCATGTGTATATGTGAGTGACTGAGAGCAAGTGTGTATAGGTGTGTAATTGAGAGCCAGTGTGAGAGAGAGCGCTGGTATGTGACTGAGAGAGAGGAGAAAGTTCCAAGCAAACCACCCCTCCTCCTGCTAATTCAAAACGTTCCCAGGTATGCAGAGGAAAAAAATGTTTGTATCCTTATTTTTCATTACTTGGTCTTTGTGTCTGCTATTTTGAAATATTTTATTGGTATCTAGAATTTTTTATATGAGTTTTTAATTATTGGATATTCCACTCATCAGCTGTTTTGAAATAATCTGTTCTTTATGTTAGTATGGTTTTACTGCTACTGATTTTATATTTCTTGATTTGTTTTATAAGGATGGGTGATGTTTCTTTTTTTCCTTTGTTGCACTGCATACAGAGACTCTGGCTTGTTGCAGTTTCCAAGTCAGTTTTTTCTGCATGCTTCTAGTTATGCGTTTTGGTCTCTTTATTCCTAGTTAGGTGAGGGTCAGCACATGTGATTTAGATGAGGTTTTCTGCTGGCGTGTAGTTTCTGTGTAGGGCTCTATAGCAGCCTGACTTGGTCTGTTTTCCTAATAGGAGATGTATTGGTGTCTTAAGGCCTGGTGTAATATTTTCAGTGTTGCCTTTTCTTAGGTAAGGTGGTTACTGTTTAAGTGCTGGAAATTGGTGCTGTTTTGGTGTGGGATGTTTACTATTTATGCAGTTTCTGTTCAGACAGAATACGTATCTTTTCCTTGTCATTTTAAACAATTTACTTTTTATTTCTGCCGTGAATTGTGATGAGCAGTGTGTCACAGATGTGAGCGTGTCCTGTCAGGTGTGTCACGATGGGAAAAAGGTTGAGAACCACTGCTTTAGGGGTGTGCATTCGTTTGCAACGTATTAGCAATCCGCAACGTATATGCCATATTCGTTGTATTCATGGGGGTCACGAAACGTATGGCGAACCCTCACGAATACAACGTATCACTAATGAATAAACCCCTCCCTCCTGACCCCCCCAAGACTTGCCAAAAGTCCATGATGTCCAGCGACTTTTGGCAAGATCGCTCCAGGAGCGATCTCCTGCACTCGGGCTGTCGGCTGCCGGTATTCAAAATGGCGCCGATAGCCTTTGCCCTTATTATGTCACAGGGGCTACCAGTGCCATTGGTCGGCCCCTGTGACATGGTAGGAGCAATGGACGGCCAGCGCCATCTTGTGCTCCTACCATGTGACAGGGGCCAACCAATGGCACCGGTAGCCCCTGTGACATAGTGAGGGCAAAAGCTATCGGCGCCATTTTGAATACTGGCAGCCAACATCCCGAGTGCAGGAGATCGATCCAGGACCCCCGCTGGACCACCAGGGACTTTTGACAAGTCTTGGGGGGGTCAGGAGGGTGGGGGGTTATAGTTAATTAAATTTAAAGGGTTGGGATGGGTTTTTTTTGGGGAAACAAATACATATGTAACTAATGAATGGATTGGGGTCCCCCGAGAACGGATGCAACAGATTTGGGTCTCAATGAATATGAATACTGAATGGGACAAATCCTTCCCTGCTGCACATCCCTAACATCCTTTAACTTTCTTAAAGATTCTGGCATTATACTCCAAATCTTAGGACCAGCTATTGAGATTGCCTTCGCACATACTTTGCTGAAAGGAACTCAATGTATTGATGGAACATCTAGAAGACCTTTGCTGAACGTTATGCTCTCTGGGGAACATAAAAGTGTAAGGCTGCACCAAGCCAGATGGTATTTTCATTAATAATAATTTTGTGGATCAGCGTAAGTACTTTGTATTTTATGTGAAATTGAACTGGGATCCAGTGAAGTGAACATAGTACAGGTTTTATATGGTCAAATTATTTTGTGCCTGATAGAATACGGGCAGCCAAGTTCTGGAGCATTTGCAGAGATCTCAAAGTGCTAGCTCATAGTCCTATGTATAAAGAATTACAATAAACAATACTTGCAAATATCAGTGTATGTAAGACTGTCTGGAAATCATCTTGCTCTAATAACGGTTTTAGGCGCCTCAGAATACAGAGTTTATTGTATCCAGCTTTAATTATTAATATTAAGCAAATGTGTTCAGTCATGTTGAGTCTGGTATCCAACACAACCCGTGAATCATGCACTGAGTTTGACATAGAAATTATCTTGGAATCAAATTTAAACACTAGAAGCTGTTTGATAGAGGTTTTTCTTGTTAAATAAATTATTTCAGTTTTATCAGTATTTAAAGAGAGCCTGTTACAGGATAGCCATTTTTAAATTGCTGTTAGATATATGGTTAAACATTTAAAGGTGTGGAATAGACTAGAGAGTGATCGATCAGATTCCAGAACTGAACATCATCTGTATATATACGGAAGTTAAGTGCCAACCTTCCATTAGTTAACTTAGTGGTATCAGGTATATATTAAAGAGAATTCCTGAGAGTGCGGACCCTTGTGGAATACCGTTTTTTATGTGTTTCCAAGATGAATTATTTTTACTGATTTTAACCTGAAGTGATTTATTATTTAAGAAAGATCTTATCCATTTCAGTACCTGGCCACTAATGCCAATCTCACTTAGTCTTGTTAGAAGAATATTGTGGTCAATTGTGTGAAAAGCTGCCGACAAATCTAATAGCAAAAGGATGTACCTATGTCCCTCTTCAAAACCTCACCAGATAACGTCAAATATTGATAGTAAGAGCTTCTCTGTACTGTGGTTCTCTCTAAAACCAAATTGGTTTGGATAGAGGAGGTTGTTTTATTCAAGGTATCTGAAAGCTGGTGCAGGACCCCCTTAGTTTCAAGGTCCATGGGTGCTAAAGTTCACATGGAACTTGTATCAAGGTGGGCTATTGAAAATTGTCCTCCCTTCCATATATATTAGGAGGTCAACATTCAGACATAGCTGGCTAAATAAGTTAGTTGGATAAGACATATCTAGCTAACTTACATGGGATATTCAGCAGAATGGCTATGCTGCTGAATATCCCCCTATATGCTGCTATTTAGCGGTATAAGTCTTATCTGGCTAAGTTTAAATGTGCTATAAAGTAGGTCTAACTTCTCTGGTTAACTTAATTGCTTTGTATCTGGCTACGTTACCTGGATAAGTAACACCGCCCAGATACAGCCAGTAACATTGCTAGATATTCAGTGGCTGCCACTTAGCCAGATATGTCCTACTTATCCAGCTAAGTAGTGTTTGAATATCGATCTCTAAGAGTGAGCAAATTGATTTCACTTTAAAATCATAGAGATCCTTATTCGATAAACTTATCTAGATACCTTGAACCTGATATTCAACAACATGGATAAGTTTATCTGAATAACTTTGCTCCAAGGTACTGTTGAGCAGCTGCCTATGGTGCCCGCAGACAGGGCCTTAACTCCACCGTCCCATGGCCCAGTTGCCATCTTGCTGGCATGGCAGGAGCCATGCTGGGCCTTCATCTGGTGGCTAGAGGCCACCATCGTGCCGCTGTTGCTCCCCCGTGGCTGGATCCGGAGGCTGCCGCAGCCGGGTCCTTTCCTGCAGCTGAGAGGCTGTCCTGGAGCCGCCTCCTTTGGCAGCAGTGCGCCGCCATCCATCGGGGTCTGCCCTGAGGCCTGGGTTTCCCTTGCTCATCTGCAGCGGGGATGCCACTGTCCAGGGTCCTGGACTTCCTGTTTCCTGCCCCTCCTAGGGGGCAGGCCCGCGGTTCTCTTCCCTTCTTAAAAGGACAGAGAGGTGTGATTCTCTAGGCAGCTCCTCCCAGGTAGTTGCCCTCTCAGCACTATAAGAAGGCTTTGCTTCATTCCTTCGTTGTTTCGTATCTATCCAGATGCTCCTGAGACGTCTCTTCATCCTGATGTCTGTTCCAAGTCCGGATATCCATCGGTCCAGATCCTGATGTCTGTTCCAAGTCCGGATGTCCTTGAGTCCAGTCCTGATGTCTGTTCCAAGTCCGGATGTCCATGAATACAGATCCTGATGCTGTTCCAAGTCTGGATATCCGTGAGTCTAGATCCTTGTCCGTGTTCCAAGATGTCCCATGATACAAGATGTCCCATGATCCAAGATGCTCCATGTTCCAAGCTGTTCCATGTCCCAAGTCCTGTAGTCTGTTCCAAGATGTTCCTAGTTCCAAGATGTCTGTGAGTCCAAGTCCAGTGATGCTCCTTGTTCCCTTCCTTTTCCCTTCCTGATGTCGTCTCAGTCCTGATGTTCCAGGTCTTGAAGAACCCATTCCTCCGGAGAGTCCTTGCTTTTAAAGTCCAAGGTTCGGTCCTCAAGTGCTAAGTGCCAAGTTTTATCTCCTTGTATCCAGTCCTGACTCTGAAGGCCCCGAGAGGTTGCTTTAATCCTGTGCTATGAGACTTCCTGAGCTCGCCCCACTCCCCTCGTGGTCTGCGACCAGCCTCTCGGCTGTGTAGGATGCGTAGGGGACAGTGTGGCCCACGACCAGCCCCACGTGCTGTGTAGGGCGCCTGAGGGTCTTGCTCATCCCCGCCTGTGTCCTTGGTCTATGTTCTTCTTCCGAGTATACAGTGTGGTCCGTGACCAGTGCCACGTGCTGTGTAGGACGCCTAAGGGACTTACCTTCCTCGTCCAAGTCTACGTCTCCCAAATCTACGTCTTCCAAGTCTACGTCTTCCAAGCTCCACATCGTACTCCTCAAGAGTACCAAGCTCCACATTGTGCTCCTCAAGAGTCCCAAGCTCCATGACAGACTCCTCAGTTTCAAGTTCCAAGTTCCTAGTCCTTGCCCGAGAATTGTCTTAGCCTTGTCTTCCTAGATCCATCCAGCTCTGTTGCAGTGCCACCCATTCCCGCACACACATCTCACTATGGGTGTGACTCATGTCCCGACCTGAGCTGCCCTGTGGCACAAGGGTTCCGCTCTCCCATGAGCTAAGTGATGCACGCCAAGCCCGCACCATCGGCCCCTGAAGGCTGCGCTCGCTACAGGTACAACAAGACTTATCCTGCCAAGTTATTCAGCTAAGTTAGTCTTACTCTGGAATGACCCCAGAATGTCTCTGACTTATCCGGCCAAATTTATATCCAGTTAACAACTTAGTCGTAGAAGTTGGAGCCAATGAATATGGCAGGAAATTCAAAAACTTAGCCTAACAAACCGGGTGGAAAATAGTCTTTGTCACTATATTGCATTGTAATCCCATACTCACACTGCTTTTTCACTTTCATTATCGTTTGAATAGTTCTAATTGATCTGTTGCTTTTCTTTCTTTTCAATTGCATTTTAGATTTAGCAGTTTCTTTCTTCATCTTTGGGTTTCCAGATCAACCAAAAACAATCCTTTGTTGGGCAATAGCACTATAAGCCTTCATTAGCCACTGCCTGGGATATATTCTATTTTTAGAACCTTTCTGTGGCCCAAATCACTGCAAATGCCCTAGTTCCAGCCAGCTGATGTCATTACTGAGCAATGGCTGGTGCCCCTTCCCTCATACCCTGCCTTGGCCCCCCTCCCAGTTGTTTTTATTTGAATTGGTTATTCTTTGTTTACTGCAATAAACACTTAATTTGGTGCTCTGTTATTACTTGTTGGGAGCACTATCTATGATCCAGCAGGCTACAAATCTAAGGGAGAAAGAAAGAAATTAAATCCCCAGCTGGCTCTAAGAGCAAAAGCCAGGTCTGGGAATCAAACCTGGGCCTTCTGCATCCTACTCAAATAGCACTTACCCCAAAGCAATCAGGTCAGCCTATCTACTACTTTGCTAGCCTACTCCCATTCTTATTGTTCTGTTCTTTGAAGTTTAAGCTTCATTAATGCTTAGTGGTTTAGCAACTTTCTAAGAGAACATTGCAAAATACTGTAGTCGGTGCTACTGCTGGAAAATACTTGCATTTTTAGGGAAGTAGAGAGACATCTATAATGTATGACACCATAACTGAGGCTAAATTAGTACTACTCTGTGAATATTACTTCTAATTCAGTAGCTATTAAATATGCACTTAAAGGGCAAAAATGTGGTAATTTAAGTAAAAAAAAACCCCAACAACATCCTGTCCTTGGAATTTTTTTCTGAAGCCAAGGTTCATGTTTTCTTAAACAGTACAGAAAATGTTTAACCTATCTACATAGGTTAAGTAACCAGCTGATAAGATTTACAACCAAAATATGTTTAAATATATTCATTAAAATAAAACAATACGTCTATATGTAAACCATTAGGAAGAAAAGAAGAAATCTAAGCAAACAAAAGCAATCCTTGTTAAGATGTACAGTTGACCATTGTATGGCCTATGGCTAATTTATATTATCAGCAAATGCAGTGCAAGTCAAAAAGTCAAAACAACAAGACCTAACAGAGAACCATAATTGATATGATTTATATTTGTGCTTGGATTATTCCAGCACTGTATGTAGAAGCAAAATATGTGCATAATTATTCAGAGTGGGAGTTGGGTTTTTTTTTAAGTATTGCAAAAGGAGAAAGCAGTGATTGCACTATTTTTGTTAGCTGTGGTGGACTGAGTCAAAATATCAAGAAAAGAGTGAAACATTGTCTCAACAGAATCAAACAACAATAAAAATAGTTATATCAGAAACAACCTCTTAGAGTGATAAATACATAATGTTAATACAGAGAATCACTTTACTAACATGCTAAAATTGCATAAATATTTTAAATGTTTAAACAGAATGGCAATACATTGACCACGCACCTTGTTAGTCTGACTGAGGCTTAATTTTATTGCATCTAACTTTTATAATCATAGATCTGCCTTGCATAAAAATGTCTTTTTAGATTTTTAATTGTAGGTAAAAACTCTTTTTTTTTATAGTCCATCAACTGAAGCTTCAGCTCAAAGCCCAAAGCCTAACCCGACACTGCTACAGTGTTTCGAATCGCATCCTCTGCATCAAGGGCACTAGAAACAGTTGAATTAATAGTTTATTTCCTAATCTGACAGCATCATCTTACTGAAATGTACACTGGAAGCATATTCAAAATTTCTGTAAAAAATCTTTATATATAATGAAGAACAAAGTACTACATTTAAGATTGGAGAGTAAAATCAATGAGCCGCTGATATTTGCAAATTCTTGTGTGTCCCGAGATGGTTCATGAAAACTTAAATGTGAATGTACCAAAGACTGATGAAGTGGGAAGTTACTTAGGGAACATTATGAAGCTGCTAGATAAACGAGCAGTTCAAACTCGCAGCAAGTTGCGGTCTGCAGCGGCCATATTTAAAAGGCTGAAAGTGGGAAAACTAGCCATCAGGTTTTTTTTTTAATTATTAAAATTTTTAGAATAGAATTTGCTGATACGTTCGCTTCATAATGTATACCATTCTATGGATTCATTGAGTCCAGTGGTAGCTTCTGTGTTTAAGAAAAAAATTCAGGATTGTTTGAGGCAATTAAGTACAGCTGAGATGTTGCCTCCCTGTGGGGACTTCCGGATAGCTTGTAGTACTGTCCATTGCAGATCTTGAAAGGAGAGTTGTTTTTTCTAAGCAACGTCTGTTTGGAACTGAAAGCTTGCGAATGTTAATGCAGCTCCGGTGCTCAATGAGTCTAGTTCTGATCAGTCAGCCAAAGTACAAAAGTGAACAAGGACTTTGAATCACATTCTCTACTAGCTTCAAAGTGCAATCTGAACAGTGTGTACACTTCACCACATAACTTAAGAATGGGTGGGACCATTTTACTCCAGTAAGCACTGTATTGCACATATTGCATTGATTAGTTGTAATGTCCCTTTGCATTGTTGAATGGAAAAGGCATAGGTAAGGCTGCCTTAATCACCACTTCCCTGATGTTACGTGCTCTTAAAAAATAAATACGCAATGGGGACTAGAATGTGCTATGCATGGCTCGTATGTGCCAATGTGTTCTGATTATTTAAGCAACGTCTTGTTCCAGATTAGAAAACTGTAAAACACAGGTGACAGTATTGTAGCAGGGGCTGCTTTATATTGTAACAGCTGCAATCTATCCAAGTATCTGGTTCTAGGGATGTGCAGAAGGAAAAGATACATTGCTATTCGGTATTCGTTGCGCCGGGACCCAAATCTGTTGCATCCGTTTTCATAGGGGGAAACCTGTTTCGTCCATTAGTTGCATTCGGTATTCGTTTTCCATTAAAGTTGGAAAAACAAAAATAAACCCCATCCCAACCCTTTAAATTTAATTAACTACAACCCCCACCCTCCTGCCCCCCCCCCAAGACTTGCCAAAAGTCCTTGGTGATCCAGCGGGGGTCTGGGAGTGATCTCCTGCACTTGGGCCATCGGCTGCCAGTAATCAAAATGATGCCGACGGCCCTTTGCTCTTACTATGTCACAGGGGCTACCGGTGCCATTGGTCGGCCCCTGTCAAATGATAGGAGCAATGGATGGCCGGCACCATCGTGGGCCATCCATTGCGCCTAGCATTTGACAAGGGTCGACCAATGGCAACGGCAGCCCATGTGACATAGTAAGGTCAAAGGCTATTGGCGCCATTTTGAATACTGGCAGCCGACGGCCCAAGTGGAGGAGATCACTCCCGGACCCCCGCTGGACCACCAGGGACTTTTGGCAAGTCTTGGGGGAGTTGGGGGGGGGGGGGGTAAATTCGGCAATGATACGTTGCTTTCGTTGGGGTTCGCCATGCATTTTGAGAACCCATGAATGCAATGAATAGGGATCTATCCATTGCGGATTGTGCATACATTCAAAATGAATGCACATCCCTATCTGGTTCATAGGTAAGCTCTCCTCACTGATTGCCTAGTGTAATCCCTGGCTAAAAAACGTGTTAGACCTTGGGCGATGGTTTTGAAGTCTGATAGTTCTGAGCAAATTTTTCTCAGGCAAAAAACTGGCTGACAGGTAGGCTGCATTTGAACCACTGTAGGTGATGGCTCTGAAATCGCAGTAAATTGTTCTGTTTGATTGGCCACGATGTAGATTGGTAATAATAGCTGAGCCATATTCATGGATGTTGTTGTCTAGAAATGCAATTTGCTCACAGTGATAATTCATAGTAGGGATGTGAATCGGTACCGGACTCATTTCCGGTATCAGATTCGGGTAAAAACCGCGGGAAATCTTTGTTCCTGCGGCTTTTGCCCGTTTAAATCGGCTGTGTCATGCCAAAAAAACCCCCCACTCCAACTGTTTAAATTTAATTCTTTCTAATCCTCCACCCTCCTGACCCCCCCCAAACATTTTTAAAGTACCCGATGGTCCAGCGGGGGTCCCAGGAGCAATCTCCCGCTCTCGGGCCATTGGCTGCCAGTAAACAAAATGGCGCCGACGGCCCTTTGCCCTTAGCATGTGACAGGGTATCTGTGACATTGGCCGGCCCCTGTCACATGGTAGGAGTAATGGACAGCTAACGCCATCTTTAAAAAACGATTCACATCCCTAATTCATAGTGAACTGCAGATTTTGATCCTGGGAGTTTAATCAGGAATGAAAAGACTTAAGATCTTCTTCTGTTCCCTGCCTTATGAAAAATATGGCATCTATGTAGTGAGACCACATAATAACATGTCTGAATGTTGGAGCCAGATATACAAATCTTTCTTCAAAGGACTCCACATAAATAAATGTTTGCGACATCTATGTCAGGGGGATATTTCAAATAGTAACTTATCTGAAAGGCCGTGCTCTCTCTTGGACTGCTCACAGTTTTACAACTTTTGCAACCAAGGAAATGCTGTGGAGGGATGACTGCCTCTGAGACACTGAATTTAAAAGCAGAAATAGATGACGTGTAAGTGTGATGATAGTACACTTCATTCTACAAAAATGCCAAAACACTGTGAGGGAACTCAGTGGGGTTGAGGACATTGGTCCAAGTATGAAGTGACTATCTTGATGGTGCATTGTGGTGAAATGTTTGTACAGAGCGCGCCGCTTCATCATCTAATGTAGCCAAGACCACTAGAGCTGTAAACATCAAAATTATTGAGCATAAGAACTATTTCAAGCATCTTCGTGCAACAGCAGTATTGGTCTTACACTGCATGGAATTTGACCATGTGTTTAGACTAGCATGGTTCTTAGAATTTAACAAGATCTCTTAACAAGATCTTCCAGGGAAATTATTTCAACTCAAGCAGTGTTGGATCCACAACCTTTATTCCTTGGTCCCTGAATGACTGAATGACAAACATGACTTTGCAGTAGGGATGTGAATCGTTTTTTGACGATTTAAAATATCGTCCGATATATTTTAAATCGTCAAAAATTGTTAGAGCCGCGATACAATAACAATTCCCCCGATTTATCGTAAAAAAATCGTAAATCGGGGGAAGGGGGAGGGGAAGGGGGAGGGCGGGAAAACCGGCACACTAAAACAACCCTAAAACCCACCTCGACCCTTTAAAATAAATCCCCCACCCTCCCGAACCCCCCCAAAATGCCTTAAATTACCTGGGGTCTAGAGGAAGGGTCCCGGTGTGATCTTTTACTCTCGGACCTCCGGTGCTTGTAAAAATGGCGCCGGCGCTACCTTTGGTTTTTCCGTACGGAAAATGGCGTCGGCCATACGCATATGGTCGGCGCCATTTTCCGTACGGAAAAACGATTCGCGGCAGGAGATCGCTCCCGGACCCCCGCTGGACCCCCAGGGACTTTTGGCCAGCTTGGGGGGGCCTCCTGACCCCCACAAGACTTGCCAAAAGTCCAGCGGGGGTCCGGAACGACCTCCTGCAGTCGAATCGTGTTGTCTACGGCCGGCGCCATTTTGCGCAAAATGGCGCAAAATGGCGCCGGCCGTAGACAACATGATTCGACTGCAGAAGGTTGTTCCGGACCCCCGCTGGACTTTTGGCAAGTCTTGTGGGGGTCAGGAGGCCCCCCCCAAGCTGGCCAAAAGTCCCTGGGGGTCCAGCGGGGGTCCGGGAGCGATCTCCTGCCGCAAATCGTTTTTCTGTACGGAAAAATGATTTGCATGCAGGAAGTCATTCCCGGACCCCCGCTGGACTTTTGGCAAGTCTTGTGGGCGTCAGGAGGCCCCCCCAAGCTGGCCAAAAGTCCCTGGGGGTCCAGCGGGGGTCCGGGAGCGATCTCCTGCCGCGAATCGTTTTTCTGTACGGAAAAATGATTCGCATGCAGGAAGTCATTCCTGGACCCCCGCTGGACTTTTGGCAAGTCTTGTGGGGGTCAGGAGGCCCCCCCAAGCTGGCCAAAAGTTCCTGGGGGTCCAGCGGGGGTCCGGGAGCGATCTCCTACGCTCCTGACCTCGGGGGACAAAAAACAAAATGGCGCCGGCGCTACCTTTGACCTGTCATATGACAAGGCAAAGGTAGCGCCGGCGCCATTTCTACAAGCACCGGAGGTCCGAGAGTAAAAGATCACACCGGGACCCTTCCTCTGGACCCCAGGTAATTTAAGGCATTTTGGGGGGGTTCGGGAGGGTGGGGGATTTATTTTAAAGGGTCGGGGTGGGTTTTAGGGTTGTTTTAGTGTGCCGGTTTTCCCGCCCTCCCCCCCACTGGACCCCAGGTAATTTAAGGCATTTCGGGGAGGGTGGGGGATTTATTTTAAAGGGTCGGGGTGGGTTTTAGGGATGTTTTAGTGTGCCGGTTTTCGATTTACACGATTTTCACGATATTTAAAAAACCCAAACTGCGACGATCCGATTCCCTCCCCCTCCCAGCCGAAATCGATCATTAAGACGATCGATCACATGATTCACATCTCTACTTTGCAGTGTTTCTGTGAAATTGGTGATGCTTACAATTCTGGGGCATTTGGTTTT
The DNA here is from genome assembly GCF_901001135.1 of Rhinatrema bivittatum. Taxonomy (NCBI): domain Eukaryota; kingdom Metazoa; phylum Chordata; class Amphibia; order Gymnophiona; family Rhinatrematidae; genus Rhinatrema; species Rhinatrema bivittatum. The sequence goes on along the minus strand of NC_042616.1, from coordinate 131,415,860 downwards.
ACAGAGTGCCTTTATGTTATTGGACTTATAGATCTAGCACCATAATCATCAATGGCTTTTATCCTTCAAACAATGGAGGGCTTATCTATATTTCATTTTGTTTTTGTTTTTCAGCTAAATGTGCACTTGTTTTATTGGGAGTGTTAACAGTTTGTTGAGAATCACTTTAAATAAGCAAAATTTTTTTGCTTTTGACCATAATTATAATCAACAAATACAGTATGTGGCACAGCCATGGGAGCAACAATGACTCCAGATCCTGCAAACCTCAATCAGGCCGATGGAATACAGTGTGCTCGGCTGAGTGCATGACTTTACCAGTGCTTGGACCCACATTTTGGATGCATGCTCAAAACCCCTCATGTAATAAGGGGATTAGCACGTCCAAAATGCATGTCCAAACAAGCACGAAGCTAATAGTGTTTATCACATGTAAATTCATGTTGATGAGGCTATTAGCTATTACCTCCTGATGCAAAAAGAACATGTGCACCAGACATGCAAATTTTTACTCTCAAAAATTAACACCTGCCCTGGAACAGCAAATACTGCTTTTATGTAGTTCCTCTGACTTAATATCGTGGTGATATTAAGTTGCAAGAACTTAAGAGAACAGAAAAAAAAAGTGTCGCCAATGATCAGGTTAGGAAAATGGATGCTTGTAAAATTGAGGGTCCATTTTCCTAACCCACTGAAAGCTACCTCTCCCGGGTGCCTGATGCCAAGGAGGTGCTAGGGATGCAAAATTTAGCTAGCACTTCCTTTCTACCATGGCAGCCCATTTAAATATTAAATCGGGCGCCTGGGAGAGGTGGATCAGTCTGCATTAAGAGAGCAGGCGCTCAATCATGAGCACCTGTTTAACGCGTGTTGATATTGCATTCAGCAAGTGTATGAGATCTTTTATTTGTTTATTACATGTATTTATTGATCGCCTTACTGTTAAAAACACCCAAAGCAATGCACAACAAAATAAAATAATACATAAAATATAAAAATATAATAAAACAATAAAATAATAGCCATTTTAAACAAATCTTCCACATCCAGCCCAATTGCTCCATTAACAAACACATCAGACCATGTCCCTAATACTGATACCTTTGAGGACTCTTGGAGATTTAATCATTCTTTCCAACAACAATTAGTTGCATGGAAACGCTACATTGATGAAGTGTTTTTTTTATGGAGAGGGACTTGTGCCCAGTTGTCAAATTTTATTCAGTGGTTAAATTCCCTAGATCCTCATTTGAAGTTTTTGGCAGTAAAAGAAACATAGGATTTCCTATTTGAATTTACTCATAAAGAAGACTAACGTTGGCATTAAGACCTCTTATTTTGTACGCTTACCAACAGCAACAGTCTATTACAATTTGACAGCACACATCCTAGAGCGATGAAGGACAGCTTGCCCATTAGCCAATTCTTTAGATTGTGACGCATTTGCACTACCCTTGCTGATTTTCAGTCTCAAGCGAGGTTGATGTTTGAATGTACTTTGGCTAGAGATTACCCATTTGTGGTAATATGTAGGAGCTTACTTGCAGGCCAAATTTAGTCATCAAAAATGTCTTTTATTAAAACCTTAGGAGGAAACCATTAGCAAGGTCACTTGTATCCTACTTTTCTTCAGCTCGTGCCAGGGAAATAAGGGCTTCTATTTTAAAGCATTGACACATTTTACAATTGCATTCAGTTTTTCATGAACGTACACATATAACTTACAGTCCAAATATAGCTTATATCAGCAGGGCAAATTTACATAATATACTTGTCTGTCTTTTTTCTTTTACTTTTTCTTTATATCATTTTAATTTATTACATCCAGGTATAACACTTGTTAGGAACAACATGCAGAGAAAGAAAAAAACAAAACACATTATCATTCAAAAAAAGAAAGCAGATGCAATACTATAATCTCTCATGTCATATCAGCCCACTACTAGGGAACTATCAAGCTAGGGTGAGAGAACATTAAAGTAATCTCATCTTAGTTTGACTTTCCTCACTCCAAATCATGTCAAATCTTCACCCAGGTCTACTGTGCAGTTCATACATCTCACTCTGCATGTAAAGCTGGCCCCAAAACCCTAGACCATCACCAAAACCTCACCTCGTATTCCTAGCTGGCCTTCCTATAGCAGTATAAATAGTTGACTACTATGATAACCTTATAAAGTCTCTCTCTCTTTCTCTCCCTTTCCCTCTCTCTCCTCCCCTCCCCTCATTGTCCATGCAATAATTATTGCATTTTGATGAATCTAACAGTTAGATTTTAAGGCAATTACCTAGATACCTTACATCAATTTTCAAAGGCAAAGAATGTTCATACTCTCTCTTTGAAAATCATTCCACCAAAACTACCTAACACAATTACATCTGCTATTTGTGCAGAAATTTGTTTTAGGGAAAATTTACTCACACACTTTTGAAAATACAAATATATGCATGTAAGTGCATATTCTTCCCAATGCCATCCAGGAGCACCTCTGCTCACTGTGACAACTTACATGCATACAGGGCATAAACGCATATGTTTGTCCACATACGGGCGGACGGTTTTGTAAAAGACCATTTGCATGGATAAAGCACTGTTTTACCCATAGAAATGGCTTTGAAAATGACTGAATTTCTTCTCTCTTCTGTGCATCTTGTCTTTGCATTCTTTGTTCTTTCTTCTTAGTGTAACTGTTAACCCCTTGTGTCTGAGTTTCTTCCCTTGTCTTCTCTTTTCCTCTGATTACCCAGTGCTGCAGCCTCTTCAAAGAGTGAGTGCCCTGCAGTTGAGGCGTCCCACCAGTGGATGTATGCATGTGTTCCCTAAGGTTTGCTCTAGAGGTGAGGAGATGCTCCCTGCTAGGCCGCTAGTTGTATGTATTGTTTTCTTTTCTGCTTGGCAGCTGCTGCTTCCTGATTTGTTTGTCAAGCATTCCGAGTGATTGCCCTCTCTCTGGAAGCAGCATGAGAAAGTAGAGGAGACCTCCTCAAGGCAGAGGGAGGACTTTTGCCCCTGCTTGAGTTTTTGGAATTCCTTTCCCTACTGGTTCCTGGCCTCTACCTGAGAAGAGACAAAATAACAATAATAATTTTTTCTTTTAAATAGATAGGGCTCTTTAAGGGCCTCATTTACTAAACATTTTTCCCCATAGACAAAGAATGGGAGAAAAGCTTCAGTAAATCAGGTCCTATGTTTGAATTTTGGCGTTTTTTTTGTGGTTTCTCCTTGGTTTAGTGGTGCATGCACATGAATGCTAGTCATGAGTGCAGGAGTGTGAGTGCATGTATGCAGAACAGGGTTCCGAGAGTGATACTGTGAAATAGGTATGAAGGAAGGTAGGCTGTGGAGGTTGGGGCATCTGAGTGTGTGAAAATGGTTATGGGACTGACAGTACCTCTTTTCATTAGATAAGTTTCTTCATGTGTTGTGGCGAGCATGGCACTGTCTCTTTAAATGGAATGAGAAACAGCACCAAAATAGGACATTTTTTCAACTTTCCTGAGACTTTTTTTTTCGGAGTCCTTCCCAGTGAAATAAAATAAAGTGAAAAGAAATAGTGTGCTACGGGCCAACTCCAATGTTTTTCCATAGGAATGAGAACACGTTTCTTCCTCACATAAGAAATAGTGTGAAGTACATGGGCAGAAGGGAGGCAAGGTTCAAACCAGGGAAGTGCAAGAGACAAAACACCCACACAAACAGGAATCAATAAGGGTGTTCGTTTTTTTAATAGAATCAATACCTATAAACGAAGCTTGACCGACGTGCCGCAAATGCGCAGTAGAGACCAGCTCTACCGCGCATGTGTGGGCGAGCACGTCGGTCTGACGCTAAGAAAAAAAATGGCGGCGTCCAGTGGCAGCAGCAGGCGGCGGCGGTACCGGCAGCGGGCGGCGACGGCGGTAGCGGGTGGCGGCGATGGCGGTAGCGGCAGTAGCGGCCAGTAGCGAGGGAGGGAGAAGAGAGAGAGAGGGAGGGACGGACTGAGTGGGAGGGAGGGACGGAGAGAGAGAGTGGGAGGGAGGGACTGAGTGGGAGGGAGGGATTGAGTGAGGGGGAGGGACTGGGGGGAGGGAGTGGGATTGAGTGAGAGGGGGGACTGAGTGAGAGGGAGTGAGTGGGACTGAGGGAGGGAGTGGGACTGGGAGAGAGAGGGAGGGAGTGGGACTGAGGGAGAGTGAGTGGGACTGAGTGAGTGAGAGGGGGGAGGGAGTGACTGAGTGAGAGGGAGGGACTGAGTGGGAGGGAGGGATTGAGAGTGAGGGGGAGGGACTGGGGGGGAGGGACTGAGTGAGAGGGAGGGGGGACTGAGTGAGAGGGAGGGAGGGGGGACTGAGGGAGAGAGAGGGAGGGAGAGAGAGAGAGGGAGGGAGGGAGTGGGACAGTGAGTGAGAGGGAGGGAGAGGGGGGAGGGAGTGAGTGAGACTGAGTGGGAGGGAGGGACTGAGTGAGAGGAGAGGGAGGGTGGGGAGGAGTGGGTGAGGGAGGGAGGTAGGGGGTGGTGAAGAGTGAGGGGAGAGAGAATGAGGGGGAGGTGAGAGACAGAGGGATGTAGCCCGTTTTAACGGGCTTAACGGCTTGTTCATCACTAAAGGATAAGTTACATTTATAGAATGAGTCCTGAACTCAAACTGCTATAGATTTGACCTGGACAGAATAGTGATCACACTCATTTATCATCTAGCTTTGATTAAAAACTTATGTTACCGAACCTAATGGCACCTGTGTAAACTGATAAATTTTAATAACATTATTTTTGTGCCTTACTGTAAACCGTTGTGACGGTACCCACCTTAATGACGGTATAGAAAAGATTTTAAATAAATAAATAAATAAATAAATCTGAGCTTACTTCTGCTATGAGGTGGAGTAAATTTGTTTGGAGATGAATAAAAAAATGTATATTTAGTGGGTGAGCTGCTAGCTCTGGGCAAGAATGGATGTGCACGAAACCCAATAATGGTGTGCACAGGTAGGTTCCACTTCCTGCATACTCCAAAATCAAACCTTTTCAGACCTTCATGACTATTTTTTGAGAGTTTGAAAACACATAAAATAGCAGCCAAACGTCCCTTTTTATGACAGTAGATATTTGGCAAAGCCCACTGTTTGGCTGCTGTTTGTCTTTGTTACCCAGCACACAGTGGATATCCTGAACGCCCGACTGACTATGGGGTCCCCAGGACAGGTTTGGGAAGCCCTGACTCAGATTATTTTTGAGGACAAGATATATCACTATAAAAATTAAATGACTCCTGAGTAAATAATTTGCCAAACTTAGCAGCAGAGTTGCCGAAAATTGTTTAAACCTGGCAAGTGTTCATACAGATTGGAGCATGGTGAATTGTGTCAAATAAATTTGTGAATCTATGCTTGGAAGTTCTATTGCAGTGAAATTGGATAGGTTTGTATAACCTTAGGAACAGTGTGACAGTCTTCCAAGTTCAGATGGTACAAGCCTGGGCCAAGGCTAAAATAAGCTGAAGAATATTTCTGTGTGTGTGTGTCACACACACAGGCTAGTTCCGTATGGATTTTGTACCATGAACTCCATGTCATGGAGGGATACTGAAAAATCAAGGTCTTTTTTTTTTTCAAAGTTGTTACATAAAGTTTTCTGTTCTCTCCTCCTTACAAATGCACATACGTATACACATGCCCACTTTCTTCTCTTTTCTGTCTGATATCTGAGAAGAGACCACAAGCGCATACCATTTATAGATTTCCTGATTAAAACCAGTTTTCCCTATGGGTCACATCATGGATAAGACACAAGGTTTTTGTCAAGAGACCTGCTACTGGCAGAAACTGTTTTGCTGCTATAGCTAGTAAGAAATTAGTAACTCGATCCTTGGCCTCTTTTATGCCAGCTTTATAATTATGCTATTTCAGTGGTAAGCCAAACTTTTGGGCCAAGAGTAATTTAGAAATTCTAGAGCTTTATTCAGTTTTGCTTTAATGTTCCTCTTTATTATGTTTCAGTCTTCTCTTACAACATATAATCTTCCTGCATTACTCCTCCCTTTGTACAGTTCCTGTGACCCTGTTGTCATGCAATAACCAGCACATCTAGTTCTGTGGAGGCCTGGAAAGGTCTGGCCAGCTTTAAACAGTATTTATTTATTTACCTATTTGTATACCACAATATCCAAAGGTCTATGCGGTGCACTGATTAAAACATACATAATAAGTAAGAAGTAAAAACCAGAAAACAAAAAAACCCAAAACATAGTACTCTTTAAATAGACAAAATAAAAACGGATATGCTACCTAGTTCTGAAAATTATTCAAAGACCTATTTGAATAATAAAGTCTTCAAGTGCTTCTTAAAAAGAGAAAAAGATAAGTTATTTCTTAAAGTCTGTGGAAGAGAGTTCCACAGAAAGGCTTCAGCTATAAAGAACGTGTGTTCCCTGGTCTCACCTAAGTGTGCCAGCTGTATAGATGGAAATAACACTGTGTTATTTCCATCTATATGTCACCATTTTGCAAAATGGCGGCGCAAAATGGCGCCATTTCCATCTATATGTCGCCATTTTGCAAAATGGCGGCGCAAAATGGCGCCGGCCGTAGACAACACGATTCGACTGCAGGAGGTCGTTCCGGACCCCCGCTGGACTTTTGGCAAGTCTTGTGGGGGTCAGGAGGCCCCCCAAGCTGGCCAAAAGTCCCTGGGGGTCCAGCTGGGGTCCGGGAGCGATCTCCTGCCGCGAATCGTTTTTCCGTACGAAAATGGCGCTGGCCATACGCGTATGGCCGGCACCATTTTCCATACGGAAAATGGCGCCGGCAGGAGATCGACTGCAGGAGGTCGTTCCGGACCCCCGCTGGACTTTTGGCAAGTCTTGTGGGGGTCAGGAGGCCCCCCCAAGCTGGCCAAAAGTCCCTGGGGGTCCGGGAGCGATCTGCTGCCGCGAATCGCCGGCCAGCCGAAAAGGGCCTGGCCCGGCGCTCGCTTGGTATTTGAGGCCCGAGGTCTCGCGTTGCTACGTGCCGGTGCGATGACGTCACCGCGCGCCTGCACGGCGACGTCACCGCGCGCCTGCACGGCGACGCCATCGCGCCCCTGACGCATGCCCCGGCCCTCCCGAAGCGCTCGCCCTGCTGGGGGAGCTCCTCCCACCGCCGCCCGGACGCCGGACCCCGGGATCGCGCAGGTAGGCTGATCCTGGTGGGGAACAGGGAGAGGTGGGGGGTCGAAAAACGATTCGCGGCAGCAGATCGCTCCCGGACCCCCAGGGACTTTTGGCCAGCTTGGGGGGCCTCCTGACCCCCACAAGACTTGCCAAAAGTCCAGCGGGGGTCCGGAACGACCTCCTGCAGTCGATCTCCTGCCGGCACCATTTTCCGTACGGAAAAACGATTCGCGGCAGGAGATCACTCCCGGACCCCCGCTGGACCCCCAGGGACTTTTGGCCAGCTTGGGGGGGCCTCCTGACCCCCACAAGACTTGCCAAATGTCCAGCGGGGGTCCGGAACGACCTCCTGCAGTCGAATCGTGTTGTCTACGGCCGGCGCCATTTTGCGCCGCCATTTTGCAAAATGGCGGCGCAAAATGGCGCCGGCTGAAAACAACACGATTCGATTGCAGGAGGTCGTTCCGGACCCCCGCTGGACCCCCAGGTAATTTAAGGCATTTTGGGGGGGTTCGGGAGGGTGGGGAATTTATTTTAAAGGGTCGGGGTGGGTTTTAGGGTGTTTTAGTGTGCCGGTTCACGATTTTAACGATTTTCACGATATTTTAAAAACCCAAACGGCGACGATACGATTCCCTCCCCCTCCCAGCCGAAATCGATCGTTAAGACGATCGATGACACGATTCACATCTCTAGTCTGTGGTCCCCCCAGGAGGAGCCCGTAGGGACCCAGAACGCTGGGACTTAGATGGACCTTTGAGAGGTCAAGGAGCTCGGTGCAAGGGCTGACTGGAGCTTCACTCCTGGAGGCCCACGGTCCCCCCGGGAGGAGCCCGTAGGGACCCGGGCTGCTGGGACTTAGGCGGGCCCTTGAAGACGGTGGTCAAGAAGGAGTCCAAGGTCCAGTGCCAGAGGGAAGTCGCTTACCAGTCTGAGGTCACACACTGAGGGATCACCACTTGCCAGTCCGAAGTCACACACCAGAGAATCACCTCTTGCCAATCTGAAGTCAATACCAGGAATCACTGTTAGCCGATCCGAAGTCAGGAACCAGGAACACCAAGACAAGACCGGAACGGATCCAAAGCACAGGAAGACTCACCAAAGCAAGCAGACCTGACGAACGAAGGACTTTGCCAAGTCAAGGAATGAGCAGAGGAAGCTGGCTTTTATACTTCCCCTTCTCTGGCTGATAGGGAACAGCTGCAGCTGGTTAAAGGGATCAGGTCCCTTTGAATCAGCTAAGGAGGTGCGGCCTCGCGCATAAATATGGCGGTGGCCATCTTGGATTTCCTCCGTGGAGGAAAACGCTGCTGGATGCCGCGAGGGGGGAGCAGGGATGGCTCCCCCTGCGGCGAGTATCACGGAGACCCGTGCCGGAGCGACAGGCCTCAAGTCGGGACCTTGCCCTGGGACTCCCGCGGCAGTTCGCCATCGCGGGCATGGTAGGGGGACCGCGGTCATGGCCTACCACGGCCGCAGAACACAACAACTGTAGTTATTTCATCTGTCTTTGACAAGTCCATTTTCATGAGTAGTTTGTATCCTGGTTTGTCTTTATTAAATTTGCAGGCTATTTCTTTTATGACATTTGTTGTGGCATCATATGTACTATAACCTTGTGTACTCTTGAATAAGAACATAAGAAATGCCATTCTGGGCAAGACCAATAATCCATCAATGCCAACATCCTGTGTCTAGATTAAATCATCAAGAATGCAATAAAAAATTATTTGTTTTTATAAATGGACCTTCATATCAACCAAGGTGGTTGCAACACATTTGGACTTTTTTTGTTTTGTGAACATCCTGTGTCTGACAGTGGCCAATCCAGGTTGCCTGGAATTGCAGTAGACTGGTAAGGCATGGCTTCCCTTTCTTAAAACCATGTTGACACTATCCCATGTCCTGTAATTCTACACTTAACTAGAGTTTCTAGCATTTTGCCCAGCAGTGACATCAGGCTTACTAGTCAGTAGTTTTCTGGATCATCCCTGGAGCCCTTTTTAAAAATTGGTATTACATTGACTACTCTCCTGTCTTCAAGTACAGTGGCAGATTTTAATTATATGTTACAGATTAACAGGAGCAGATCTGCAATTTGAGCTCTTTCAGAATTCTGGGATGAATACCATTAGGTCCTGGTGATTTCTTGAAACTGAGCCTGACAATCTGCTCTAATACGTCCTCCGGTTTAACAGTGATTTGCTTCAGTTCCTTTGATTCATCACCTTCAAGGAATGTGACCCATGTGGGAATCTCTCCAGCATCCTCTTTAGTAAAGACCAAAGAAAATAATCCATTTAGTTTTTCTGCAATGGCTTTATCTTCTCTGAGTGACGTTTTTACTCCCTGGTCATCTAGTGGTTCAAATGACTCCCTTACAGGCTTCTTGTTTTTGATGTACTTGAAAAATGTGTTCACTCGGACTTGAACCAAGTATGTTTCCTATAGTGAAAGCTTTAAAATCTATATCCTATTAGACCATACTTTCTATAGTGAATGGCTCTTTGAGAGAAGGGTGTTAGCGTGCCAGTTGTGGCAGACCCGCGGCTCGGCCCCCTCACCTCTCTCAAGTGAATCCAGTGCCTGGTCCCTCATCCCTGGTGGCAGTAGGTCGCCAGCTCCATCCTTGGGCTGCTCCTGGTGCTTTCGGCTCAGCTACAGATCCTGGTACATCCGGTTTAGCTATAGACACTGGTGCTACATGTCGGGTCTCTCCGCATGGCCCACAGAGAGACGCCGCTACTCAGTGCCTCTCCCTAGGCACGCGCTTGCATCTCTATGTCTTAAGTAGGGCACGTGGCGGGAACCGAGTCGCAGCCCCGGATGATGATGTCAGTGGAGCTTCGGTACTTAAGCCCGGGCTCCACTTCCTAGCTTTGCTTTTGCAACAGGTTTCCTTTCTGGTCGAGTACTCGTTGCCTCCTGAGAGATTCTCCTCATTCCTGGTTCCTGATCCTTGTTGACTCCTGTTCCTGGTTTCCTCGTTCCTATGATCCTGTTCCTCATCCTACCCTCGAATTGCCTTCTCGGATCTTGACCTCTGCTTTGCCCGACCATGCCGTTGACTCACCCCAAGCCCGGACCTCTGCTTTGCCTGACCACGCCATTGACTCTCTCCAAGCCCGGACCTCTGCATTGCCTGACTACTCCATTGCCTCTCTCCAGACACAGACCTCTGCATTGCCTGACTATGCTCTTGCCCCTCTCCTCGTCCAGACCTCAGCCTGCTTGCCACCAGCCCTGACTCCAGCTTGCCCTACGATGCCTCTTCAGTCTATGTCCTGGACTTGGCCTATTCAGACTTTGGCCTGTTCTTGCTCGTGCGCCCCCTGCCTGACTTTGGTTCTATTGGCGCCTGGGTCTCTGGGACTCCACCTCATCCAGTACAGACTATTCCTCTCCTCTGTTGCTGCCTCTGTGATGACCTCAATCCTTCCATAGACAACAACAGATGAAGGCCCACCTAAGACCAGCCGGCCCCGGCACCCAAAGGCTCAACCCATGGAGAATGAGGGCTGAAATTGGTGAAGCACCAGCTGGCCTCCGCCCATCAGCCCACTCTGCCTGGCGACGGTGGGGACCCGTAGGTCCTCACCTACGGGTTGTGTCAACCCCACCTCGGCCCAAGGGTCCACCTCCAGCACAACAAAGGGATATTCCCATATGCATTTAAAAGAGCCATAGTAAGGCCTGTGCAGAAGGATATAACAAAGCCTCTTGACCAGGTTTCAAGTTACAATCCTATTACTAAACTTACTACTCTGGGGAAGATTTTGGAAAATTGTGTGCTGAGACAGCTGCAGGAGTTTTTAGATGATAATCAAATATTGGATGAATGACAATATGTTTTTTGGGCTCATCATAGTACAGAGAGATTTACTTTGGGAGAGAATTAGATCAGGGGCACAAAGTGGTCCTTGTGTAGTTAGATCTTACTTCAGCTATCAATGTTGTGGACCTGGGTATATTGATCAGGCAATTGACCAGTATAGGTCTAGGGGTCAGATGCTATTTTGGTTCCATTTTTTTTTTAACTAGGAGAGAATAGTATGTACATTTGAGAGTGTTGAAAGCATGGATCTTTGGGTCGAGACGGAGTTGATGCTACCTGCAGACTGGAACCCTGCAGGTCCCCATCATCAACAGGGGATCTGGATGAAGCAGAGGTGTAACTGAAGCTTTGCCTTTACCAGCCCATGTTTCCCTTGGGTTGAGCCTTTGGGTACCGGGGCCAGCAGGTCTTAGGTGTGGGGCCTTTGCTTGTGGTGAGATCTGTGGACATAGCAGAACTGAAACATGAGAAAGCAAGGCGTATCCAGTGTTAGGCTATGGTCGAAGGCAGGTGGCAGTCAGGCTGGCCCAGGAGTCAGGCCAAAGTCATAAGAACATAAGAAATTGCCATGCTGGGTCAGACCAAGGGTCCATCAAGCCCAGCATCCTGTTTCCAATAGAGGCCAAACCAGGCCACAAGAACCTGGCAATTACCCAAACACTAAGAAGATCCCATGCTATTGATGCAATTAATAGCAGTGGCTATTCCCTAAGTAAACTTGATTAAAGCAGTTAATGGACTTTACCTCCAAAAATTTATTCAAACCAGTTTTGAAGCCAGCTACACTAAATGTTTCTACCATGTTACTCTCTGCAGTTATTCACATTGTTAATTGTAAACCTGGTTGATGTGATTCATATCATGAAACTCGGTATAATAAAAATAATAAATAAATAAATAAATAAATAAACTGCACTAACCACATCCTCTGGCAACAAATTCCAGAGTTTAATTGTGCGTTGAGTGAAAAAGAATTTTCTCCAGTTAGTCTTAAATGTGCCACTTGCTAACTTCATGGAATGCCCCCTAGTCCTTCTATTATTCGAAAGTGTAAATAACCGATTCACATCTACTCGTTCAAGACCTCTCTTGATCTTAAAGACCTCTAATATATCCCCCCTCAGCCATCTCTTCTCCAAGCTGAACAGCCCTAACCTCTTCAGCCTTTCCTGATACGGGAGCTGTTCCATCCCCTTTATCATTTTGGTTGTCCTCCTCTGTACCTTCTCCATCGCAACTATATCTTTTTTGAGATACGGCGACCAGAATTGTACACAGAATTCAAGGTGCGGTCTCACCATTGTTGTGTCCGTCGCTGCCTGACGTCTCTGCTCCGCCCATCTTAGCTCGTTAGTGACTCCCTTCAGGGTTGATGGAAGGCTAGCTGCTGCGGCGTCTCCGTGCTGTCCTCTTCCGGCGTTCCCGGACCGGCTCGGCGCTGCAAGCCGCCATGTTGACCAGATGCCTAAGGGCGCGCTTGCGCGGCCCGACTGATGTACCAGCGTTGGCACGAACCTCAGGGACGTTCCCCTGAGAAGACGTCTTCAGCTCCAGATATTTAAGGTCTCAGTTTTTGCTAACAAGACGAGTTAGCAAGGGATTGGTTACCTAGCTTCCTCCTGGTCGCTGCGGATGGGATGCCTTAAGAGACTATTGTGTGAGTGTTAACATCAAGGACTTGTTCCTGAACTCTGCATATACTATCTACTCACTGTCTTAGTTTCTCTACAGCTCAGCTATCTTGGGATCGCTGTTCCAATACCTGAGGGACTACAGCCCAGCTGGGCGCTTCCAGCTCACTACTGCCACCTCTGGTGGTTTACTATATTGTCTAATAAAAGAACTAGTGTGTGTCTGTCTCCTACACTAAGCCTGACCATTGGTCCCTCTCGGGATTTCTCCTGAGGGTGTGGTCACCTGCAACTGGTCCAAGGATCCACCCACAACTATTCTAAATAACTACAACCTTGGAGTGATATAGAGGCATTATGACATTTTCCATTTTATTAACCATTCCCTTTCTAATAATTCCTAACATTTTGTTTGCTTTTTTGCTGCTGCAACACACTGAGCCGACGATTTTAAAGTATTATCCACTATGATGCCTAGATCTTTTTCTTGGGTGGTAGCTCCTAATATGGAACCAAACATCATGTTATTTTTCCCTATATGCAACACCATGCAATTGTCCACATTAAATTTCATCTGCCATTTGGATGCCCAATCTTCCAGTCTTGCAAGGTCCTCCTGTAATGTATCACAATCTGCTTGTGATTTAATTACGCTGAATAATTTTGTATCATCCGCAAATTTGATAACCTCACTCGTCGTATTCCTTTCCAGATTATTTATATATATTTTGAAAAGCACCGATCCAAGTACAGATCCCTGAGAAATTGACCATTTAATCCTACTCTCTGTTTCCTGTCTTTTAACCAGTTTGTAATCCACGAAAGGACATCACCTCCTATCCCATGACTTTTTAGTTTTCTTAGAAGCCTTCTGAAAATCAAAATACACTACATCTACTGGTTCACCTTTATCCACATATTTATTAACCCCTTCAAAAAAAAATGAAGCAGATTTGTTAGGCAAGACTTCCCTTGGGTAAATCCATGTTGACTGTGTTCCATTAAACCATATCTTTCAATATGCTCTTCGATTTTTATCTTGAGAATAGTTTCCACTAATTTTCCCGGCACTGAAGTCAGGCTCACTGGTCTATAGTTACCCAGATTGCCCCTGGAGCCTTTTTTAAATATTGGGGTTACATTGGCCACCCTCCAGTTTTCAGGTACAATGGATGATTTTAATGATGGGTTACAAATTTTAACCAATAGATCAGAAATTCCATTTTTGAGTTCCTTCAGTACCCTAGGATGCATACCATCCCGTCCAGGTGATTTGATACTCTTTAGTTTGTCAATCTGGCCTATTACATCTTCCAGGTTCACAGTGATTTTGTTCAGTTTGACTCAATACCCCTGAAGGCCATCTCTGGAACTGGTATCTCTCCAACATCCTCATTAGTAAACACGTAAGCAAAGAATTAATTTAGTCTTTCTGCAATGGCCTTATCTTCCCTAAGAGCCCCTTTAACCACTCGGTCATCTAATGGTCCAACCAACTCACTCACAGGTTTCTTGCTTCGGATATATTTAAAAAAGTTTTTATTATGAGTTTTTGCCTATATGGCCAATTTCATTTCAAATTCTCTCTTCGCCTATCTTATCAATGTTTTACACTTAACTTGACAATGCTTATGTTTTATCCTATTTTCTTCATATGGATCCTTCTTCCAATTTTTGAAGAATGTTTTTTGGCTAAAATAGCCTCTTTCACCTCACCTTTTAACCAAGACGGTAATTGTTTTGCCTTCCTTCCACCTTTCTTAATGTGTGGAATACATATGGACTGTGCCTCTAGGATTGTATTTTTAAACAATGTATATGCCTGTTGAACAATCTTAACCTTTGCAGCTGCACCTTTCAGTTTTTTCTATTTTCCTTATTTTATCAAAGTTTCCCTTTTGAAAGTTTAGTGTTAGAGCTGCAGATTTACTTATTGTCCCCCTTCCAGTTATTAGTTTAAATTTGATCATGTTATGATCACTGTTGCCAAGTGGCCCCACCACCATTACCTCTCTCACCAAATCCTGTGTTCCACTAAGAATTAAATCTAAAATTAAATCTAAAATTCCTGAACCAATTGCTCCATGAAGCAGTCATTTATTACATCCAGGAACTTTTATGTCTCTAGCAAGTCCTGATGTTACTTTTACCAAGTCAATATTGGGGTAATTGAAATCTGTAAGCAATGAGGGAAACCAAAATTGTTTTAAATATAGCCTAAGTGATGGTGTCAGCAAGCCTGACATTATGATTTCTCAAAAAGAACCCAACTGGTCTTTTAATCATTCACCATCACTAACCAAAATCTTTTATTGGAAAATAAAAAATATATTTGTATCTACATTTTTGTCATTTTCATTAAAAGTCTAAATAGACATTAAATTCCAATATGAAACCATGAAGAAGATTTGGCAGCAATTTCTTTGTCTTGAAAAATAAACACAACCCTACACGGCTGGTGTTTCGCGGTAATGCTTCTTCAGGGGCATATGAGAGATGATAATACAATACAGTACAATACAGTACCTGACGGGTTACTGTATTGACTCTCTTTGATTATAAATTTGTGGTAATTGAAATCTCCCATTATTATTGCACTGCCAAATTGGTTAGCTTCCCTGATTTCTTTTAGCATATCATCATCTGTTTGACCATTTTGTCCAGGTGGACGGTAGTATACTCCTGTCACTATATTCTTACCCAACACACATGGGATTTCTACTCATATAGATTCTACTGAGCATTTAGTTTCTTGTATGATCTTTATCCTGTTGGACTCTATACCCTCCTGGACATAAAGGCAATATCAAGCATCCATCTGAAGGGAACAGGAGGGATGGATAGGCAGGGCAGGCAGGCAAGGAGAGGAACTAGCTGGAGAAGCACACTGAAGAACTGAAGAGGCAACCAGAAGGACTGATAAGACAAGGACCACAGAGGCTGGAGATGAAGACTGCTGGAGCTGAAGACTTAAGAAATAGGACAGAATTAGAAGACAGGAATGGAAACAGAGACAAGCTAGACTGAAGACAAGGACAAGCTGGAACTGGACACAAAGATAAGCTAGAATTGGAGATGCAGGAACAAAGACACTGGCAACTCACACTACTGGAAGCAGGTTGACCTGTTGCCAAGGCAAGAATTGAAGGCAAGCATGGGCATTTTATGGGCCAGAACACCTGACATCATTCTGAGGGGCCGCAGGGCTTTCCCCACCATGGTACCTTTTGAGTGACTCTTGTGCACCTAAAAAAAACTAGCAAGGAAAGAGTGTAGGAGCATTGGCATTGGCTAAGGTTAGCTCGGGTCTGGAGCTAGAGGTAAGAGCAGAGGTCTGCAGGAGCAGCGTGTGGACCGCCATTTGCAACAAGATATGCATGCTCACTTTGAATGCCTCTTAACAAGGGGGTTCCACAGGGGTCCCCACTGCCTCCTGTGCTCGTTAATTTCTGTCTATAACTTGTATGTTCTTTGTTATGTGGATTGAGGGTGCTCTATTTTGTGTATGCAGATGACATTTAGTTTTATTTTTCTGGAGATAAGGCAGGGGAGGTGGGGCAGTGGAAGCAAACATAAGTACATAGAATATAAAGCTTGCCATACTGGGTCAGACCAAAGGACCATCAAGCCCAGCATCCTGTTTCCAACTGTGGCCAATCCAGGTCACAAGTATCTGGCAGGATCCCAAAGAGTAGATAGATTCCAAGCTGCTTATCCAAAGAATAAGCAGTGGATTTCTGCAACTCTCCCTTAATAATTGTTAATAGACTTTTCCTCCAGGAACTTGTCCCAACTTTTTAAAAATACAGCTATACAAATTGGGCTGGATTTTAAAAGGGTTACACGCATAAGGTACGCGCGTAACCCTTTTAAAAGCCCCCTGCACGCGCCGAGCCTATTTTGCATAGGCTTGGTGGCGTGCGCAAGCCCCGGGATGTGCGTAAGTCCCGGGGCTTGCAAAAATGGGTGGCCGGGGGCGTGGCCAGGGGGGGCGTGGTGTCAGATTGGGGGAGTGTTTGGGGGTGTGTGGGTGGTCTGGGGCGTGGCCGAGTGCCCCGACACAGCGGCCTGTGTCGGGGCCTGCCGCGCCGGTGCGCGTAAGTTACTGCTGCCCAGAGGCAGTATTAACTTTTCGGATAAAGATGGGGGGTCTAGATAGGGCCAGGGGGGGGGGTGGGTTAGGTAGTGGAAGGGAGGGGAAGGTGCGGGGGGTGGAGGGAACGGGCAGCACGCGCAGGGCTCGGCGCGCGCAAGTTGCACAAATGTGCACCCCCTTGCGCGCGCCGACCCCGGATTTTATAAGATACGTGCAGCTACGCGCGTATCTTATAAAATCCAGCGTACTTTTGTTTGCGCCTGATGAGCGAACAGAAGTATGCATGCGCGCTGTCTTTTAAAATGTACCCCATAGCTTTCACCACGACTTCTGGCAATTAATTCCAGAGCTTAATTATGCATTGAGTAAAAAAATATTTTCTCTTATTAGTTTTAAATATATTACCCAGTAACTTCATTATGTATCCCCTGGTCTTATTACTTTTCGAAAGAGTAAACAACTGATTAACGGTTACTCATTTCATTCCACTCATTATTTTGTAGTCCTCTATCATATCTCCCCTCAGCCGTCTCTTCTCCAAGCTGAAGGGTCCTAACTTCTTTAGTCTTTCTTCATATGGGAATTGTTCCATCCCCTTTAGCATCTTGGTCGCCCTTCTCTGTACCTTTTCTAATTCTGCTATATCTTTCTTGAGATGTGATGACCAGAACTCAACACAATACTCAAGATGAGGGCACACCATGGAGCGATACAGAGGAATTATGATATTTTCTGTTTTATTTTCCATTCCTTTCCTAATAATCCCCAGCATTCTATATGCTTTCTTGGCTGCTTTTTAACAATGACATCTAGATCCTTTTCCTGAGTGGTGGATACTAATGTAGAATCTTGCATTTTGTAGCTATACTTTGGGTTTCTCTTTCCTAAGTGCATCACTTTGCACTTATAGAAACATAGAAACATAGAAATGATGGCAGAAGAAGACCAAACGACCCATCCAGTCTGCCCAGCAAGCTTTGCACTTTTTTTTTCTCATACTTATCTGTTACTCTTGGCTCTTAGTAACCCTTTGGTTCTATTTCCCTTCCACCCCCACCATTAATGCAAAGAGCAGTGTTGGAGCTGCATCTAAGTGTAATATCTAGCTTAATTAGTTAGGGGTAGTAACCGCCGCAATAAGCAAGCTACACCCATGCCCATTTGTCTCCCAGACTATGCGACTCAGTCCCTGTTGGTTGTTGTCTGTATATAGATCCACTTTTCTTCATTCCCCCTGCTGTTGAAGCAGAGAGCTATGCTGGATTTGCATGAAGTATCAGACTTTCTCCCCTGCCGTTGAAGCAGAGAGCTTTGCTGGATATGCACGTAGTATCAGACTTTCTTCCCTGCCGTTGAAGCAGAGAGCTATGCTGGATATGCACGTAGTATCAGACTTTCTCCCCTGCCGTTGAAACAGAGAGCTATGCTGGATATGCACGTAGTATCAGACTTTCTCCCCTGCCGTAGAAGCAGAGAGCTATGCTGGATAGGGATGTGAATCATGTGTCCGATCGTCTTAATGATCGAAATCGTCTGGCAGGTAAAAAAATCGGTTTTTCCGATTAGTGCGCACTAACGGGAAGTTAGTGCGCGCTAACCATTGTGGGGTAGATTTTCAAAAAGGGTGCCCTCGCGTACTTTTGTAGGCGCATCAGGCGCAAACAAAAGTATGCTGGATTTTAGTAGATATGCGTGTAGCCGCGCGTATCTGCTAAAATCCTGGATCGGCGCGCGCAAGGCTACCGATTTCGTGTAGCCGGCGCGCGCTGAGCCGCGCAGCCTACCTCCATTCCCTCCGAGGCCGCTCCAAAATCGGAGCGGCCTCGGAAGGAATTCGCTAACGCCCTTCCCTCACCTTCCCCTCCCTTCCTCTACTTAACCCACCCCCCCAGCCCTGTCTAAACCCCCCCCTTACCTTTGTTGGGGGATTTACGCCTCCCAGAGGG